>NW_007379489.1:0-25810 GCF_000475195.1 Diaphorina citri
TTCTTTGATATTATTAGCAAACAATTTGATCAAACTTTAACTTGAAAAAAAAAAAAAAAAAACTTCGTAAAACAGAGTTATCGAACAAGCAAAATCCAAGTACCTATGATCAAAGAATAATAATTATGTACCTATGTATTTCATCTTCATACATTATGCTTTGAAAGATATTGATCATCAGGATTTTACAGGTAAATTTTTTTTTTCAAGATGAGTGTTCCACCGCCGTTTTTATTTCGTTGCAATGGAACAATTGCTACATTAGTCGCTTGTGGCCTGTGTCGTAGCATGCCCATCCCGTAGTATGCCTCTCATCAGATGGGCGAGAAGAGACACAATACTTCTGTCTCGGAGATTGGCTAACTTCATAGCAATTCGAACTTATATCCTTGCTTTATGTATAAATTCCTCCCCCAATGGCATCCTTTTGAGGATCTATTTCGAATTGCATCTTGTCAAAAGTATGCGTAGAATCTTTCTTAAAAGAAAGAAAGAAAGAAAGAACTAGTATAGCTCCGCTATACTGTAGTAATAGAAAGTAATAATAACTGGAAAATCCATCCTTATCGAACCTCCATTATTGTAAGGAGCACAGTTGTGGGTTAAACTAATTTCATACCCTACCGAGCAGATTTGCAATTTTTCCTCGTCAGATCTCCTCTTCTTCTACTTTCTTCATCTTCTTCCTCCTCCTATCATACTTTCCTTCCACTTCTTTTTCATCTCTTTCCTCTTCCCCGTCTTTTTCTTCTACTCCCACCTCTTATTTGTATATATATCTTCCAAGAAAGAATTATTATCTTTATTTTCCAAGGATACCATCTTTTCTTTAACCGTTCCCTATTTGAAAGCTAATGTAGACATCTCTTGTTGGTATTTACTGGCAGATAGTCTGTGTTTTGGTAGGAAAATAAACAAATAGTACAGGGGGTGACCCAAGAAACATTATTTATTATTATTTACTCTTTATTGTTTATAATTACATGTACAAAAAGTACATAGAAATTACAGGCAATGGGCGAAATTATTGCCTAAGGCAATCTCTACCATTCAACCCTAACATCTTGTGTCTCTAAAAGCAAAATACATGTTCATCGGCAAACAAAAAACTACCTGCAGATGTACCTATATAATTTGCTAACAAAAGACCTACTTTTCAACTTGTTCTTTCTTCTTCTTCTTCTTCTTCTTCTTCTTCTTCTTCTTCGTTCTCCTCCTCCTCCTCCTCTTCTTCTTTCCTGCTAATTGGACCCGGAAGATTTTGCAAACAAGCATGATGACAACAGTGGCCAAACCTAGCTTCTAGCTATTTTCATGGTAGTTTTCTTTTCTTGTTACATTGCATGACAGCTGCCAGCGCAGGTTCTGTAAAAACAGCCTGGGGATAAGACATTGCTGTCTGTTTTGTGATACAAGACCTTCTTCTTCCAAATGAAATTTTTCGTCTGATTATTTGAAAAGAAGAAGAAGCAGAAGAAGAAGAAATTGAGAAGGAAAAAAAACATAGAAGCAGACAGAAAAAGAAGGAGTGAGAAGAGAATAACGAAAAAGAAAAAAATGAGAGAGAAGAAGACGAAGAAGAAAAGAAGAAGAAGAATGGATTTATTGGGAATGTAAAGGAAAATAACATCAGACAATGTGAAAACAAAATGAACAACTGTCGAAATACCTACATGAAGGAAAATGAGAGAGAGAGAGAGAGAGAGAGAGAGAGAGAGAGAGAGAGAGAGAGAGAGAGAGAGAGAGAGAGAGAGGAATAGAATGAAAGAAAGAAAGCAAAAAGTCAAGATGATTGTGATGAGCCCAAGAATGTAACACTGTGACTTCCTACTTCCTAACAAAATAGGTAGCATGCTTGATGGAAGAATTCTTGAAATGTGACAGTGCGATTTAGTGAAAATAAAATATCTTTGAATGAAGAAGGCTCAGAGAGTGACTTTCTGAAAACATCTCCCGAGGACGAATTGAGGGCTTTCATGCAAAAAGACCCTAAGCCTAGGTGGTCCCTTTTGGAAAATTTTGGCGGAAAAAGGCTTTTTTAAAAGTGGTTTGATAGAGGGAACTGTACTTTTAAGGTCTTATCGCACCAAAAGCGAAGAGAGAAGGAAGGCAGGATAGAAGAAAAGATGGACTTTCCGAGAACGAACTTTATTTGTTCAGAAAAAAAATCCGACCCAGGCCAGGCGGATATCGAACCTGCGACCTAGTGCTTACGCTCCAAGCTAATTAAGCTGGCTAAAATAAATGCCTTTTTGAATGAATGAAAAATATTGTCGAGAATCAGTTTCAAAAAGGATTTCGTTAGGTTGTTATCTCTATTATTCATCAAGATACACGACTTTCTGTCAATCCCCTTTAATACTTGAACTTTTCAAATGAAATCAATAACTTTCAAGCTGTTCCACTTAAAATCAAAACTCGTTTTTCGTCTTTTAGCCCTTCTTAAATAGAACCCCTTCAATTATGGTAATTAAGAAAAGCTCCTTCTTCGTTTTTTTTTGTGTCTCCTTTGTGAATTCCATCAGGACATTAGGTATTCTCTTTTTTGCCCGCCGAGAAAAATAAACATAAATTAACACGAACCTAAAAAGTTTTCGTAATGAGTAAATTGACAACCTTGTCAGAATTTCAATTCCGACCTTCAGCTCACAATCCATTAGAGTATTATGAACATTATTTTAAACCCACTGCCTCTCTCCTGGGAGAGAGAGAGAGAGAGAGAGAGAGAGAGAGAGAGAGAAAGAGAAAACAGTAGAGGATATTTCTTTATCATTCCCCTTTCTTAAAAATTTTCACTTTGGACAAACTGCCGGGTTCGATTCCCAATATGACATTAAAAAATATTCTTGCACTCCTCTTGAGATTTCGAATATTTCATGATAAAGTGCTCCTTAGATTGCGCTCAAGGCGGAATTTTCCAGCTTTGTTGCTCGTTGCTCGTTTCCCAGCTCCCTTTTCCTTGGATGCATCCTAAGTACCTACAAACCCAGTAATTTCCTTGGCTGATATCCATTTTTTACACTTCTTCCTTCTTCGTTTCAAGATTTTTTTTTCCAGCAGCTTTGATTTACGAGTTTAAAGCTAATCTATGCCAAGCTTAGGGGTAAACAGGAAACAAACAAAATGCATAGATTAGATTGTTTAAAGTGCTCCTTAGATTGCGCTCAAGGCGGAATTTTCCACCTTTGTTGCTCGTTGCTCGTTTCCCAGCTCCCTTTTCCTTGGATGCATTCTAAGTACCTACAAACCCAGTAATTTCCTTGGCTGATATCCATTTTTTACACTTCCTCTTCTTCCTCTTTCGTTTCAAGATTTTTTTCCCAGCAGCTTTGATTTACGAGTTTAAAGCTAATCTATGCCAAGCTTAGGGGTAAACAGGAAACAAACAAAATGCATAGATTAGATTGTCTAACCACCCTTATCTGAACATTTTGCCGGTTGCAAAGAGCAAATTGGAATTTTTTCACCATGTTTCATGAGCCCTAACAAAGCTAACGAAAAAAATAATGAATTCCATGTAGTTATATCCATTTGATTAATGACAGTTTAAGGACAATAAGGACAGTTTAAGGACAACAAGGACAATTTAAGGACAATAAGGACAGTTTAACGACATAACGACAATAAGGACAGTTTAACGACAGTAAGGACAGTTTAAGGACAATAAGGACAGTTTAAGGACAATAAAGACAGGAAAGTTAGGGGCGGAAAACAGAAAGCTCTCTCTCTTCCTCCCTTTTCTCTCCCTCTCTCTCTCTCTCTCTCTCTTTCTTTCTCTTTTTTACGATTTACCTTGAAATTTTCTTCCCTTGAAAATTGTTATTTTCCGTTGTTCCCAATCAACAATTCCGGCATTTTCCCGTTTGTACGTACCTATCTGCTCCAATTACGTTTATAGCTACGCCATTTTTCGCGGAAATTCTTCCATCCAAGTTAAATTCGAGGAAAGAAATAATGAATTTTTTGATATTCTTTCCTTTTTCCTTTGTTCGAAATCGAAGGCCCAGGCCTTTTCATTTTCTTTGATATTATTAGCAAACAATTTGATCAAACTTTAACTTGAAAAAAAAAAAAAAAAAACTTCGTAAAACAGAGTTATCGAACAAGCAAAATCCAAGTACCTATGATCAAAGAATAATAATTATGTACCTATGTATTTCATCTTCATACATTATGCTTTGAAAGATATTGATCATCAGGATTTTACAGGTAAATTTTTTTTTTCAAGATGAGTGTTCCACCGCCGTTTTTATTTCGTTGCAATGGAACAATTGCTACATTAGTCGCTTGTGGCCTGTGTCGTAGCATGCCCATCCCGTAGTATGCCTCTCATCAGATGGGCGAGAAGAGACACAATACTTCCCATTTAGGTGCTGGCTCAACACGAGAACACCAGAAAGTAACCCGTTGAAATATTTGCAATCGAAAAACGAGTACAAACTTTTGTCGATGGTGGGATTCGAACCCGGGACCTTCTGCATGGCAAGCAAGCGCGCTACCACTGGACCAACCGTGCCCCCTAGCAACCGATTTCAGTCAAATTCTAAATTATACCGAGTGACGTTCACTGAAAAAATTATTACTGATATGATTTGAGCACTAAAAATATGAAGAAAGATTCAATAGCGAAGAAGACAATGTAAGCTGTGCCCGGACATCAATTGATAAAGCTGCTGTCATAGAAAATATAATCAATATTAATGAGGGCATTCTGTTTGACCTAGCATTGTTAGAGGGTGATCCAATTCATGGAACCTACAACCCAACATCGAATCATGATAGGTATTCATCTAGAATCGAATATTCACTAGTACTATACCTGTGAACTAGTCTGGCTGCGGAACTTTACACAGGGAGTAGACCAGCTTAGTCTGAAATTTCCCTTGCTAAAGGTTCAGTACGAAGAGTCAGTCCAAAGCAATCACCCTAGCTAGGGCTGACGAAAAAAGGTCGAAACTTTAATATATCTAAGTATTCCAAAACAATAAATTGAGGAAAAGAACCCAATAATAGAGTTTTTCCACCCTAAGTCTCCTAAAACTTGTGGTATCCTATCACTCATTCTCTCTCTCTCTCTCTCTCTCTCCCTCTCTCGGTGTACCATTTAGAAGAGTAAGTAGACAGTAGAGAATAGGTACACACAATATATGATCATATTTACAAAGAGAATATTATTTCAGATTATGATTTGATTTGAGATCTGACCTGTGCGACCAATGTCAGTGACAGTGTTGAGGGGGATTCAATTCTCCTAACATTGAGAATGATTTGTTTTAATTCGTTCCAAGTTCAAACCCATAAGGAAAGAAGCAGCATGTTAATCTCACTGGTTCACAGATATATCTAATGTTCAAAATGTATGTCGAAAGAAAATCCAAATAGGTACATAATATTGAGGTAACATCTTCAGATCTATTTCTAGTCTCTACATATATGTAGGTATACATACTACCTATTTTTCTGGGAGTATTGTGATGTTCCTCTAATTCTTCCAACAACAAACTGCCCCATTTTTTCAACTCGAGGAAACACCTCAGGTGTCGCTTTTCATACTGACAGCGCTCTCTGTGAGAATCGAGCGTAACTATAACACGCTGTCTAAACTCTCTGCATCTATTCAGAAGTTTTGAACTTTTCCCGTAAGAGAGCGCCACCAGTATTGTTTTCAAATCCATGGCACTATCAGTCAGCACGTTACATTAGTCAGCAAGTCAGCAGTGGCTTTGACACGATGGATATACCCAGTTTCTCCCGGAACACTAAAATTAAGCACTAGTGTCCTGTTTGGTATCTGGTCGGGTGACTTACTAGATATGTGGTGCTGCGAGGTATTACTGTATTATTGTTGCAGTCAGCTTTTGAGGACATCAGAATTGAGGGAGCTGAACTGGTTGTAAGTTATAATCTTCTTCGTTTGATTCCAAAGGTTCAGGGCACAATAGATAAGATAGTTTCCCATTGGACAGTGGTAAAAAAAACGGTCACAAAAGAAAAGTTTGTTCAAACAGTTTCATGAATTCATCACCGTGTGTAACAATTTCATGAAATTCATTGTCAAGGAGTTCAAAAAACAATTTCCTAAAATGTAAATGTTTCAAGTGTTACAACTGTGAGCATGTCCCATTGTCCTCCAAGCCTCAAGGCCGTGAAGTTTTCCATAGGACACAAAAGGGTCAGATATCCGACTTTCCAAACTCGGAATACTAAAGCCTGCAATATCCTCTCTAAAAGTTTCATCATTTCATGTATGTTTCATGTAGCTTTCTCTGAAAGTTCGAAACCTTTGTGCTTCAATCTATAGTAAATTTATTCAAAACGAATTTTTCATTAGCTCTCGAAAACTTTCATCTCACTTCAAAGAACTTGTTTCAACATCGGGAAGAAAAAGAAAAATGGGTAACGATGTTATGTTTGCCGAAAATCAACAAAACAGAATGAAACATCAGACAGGGGAACATAATAAATATGTAGATGTATTCTCTATACGTAGGGGGAAAATTTCCAGGAATAGGAGACAACGGATTGTTTGTTGTTTCCTTTGTAAATAATGATAACAATTTTCCTTTCGAAATTAAAGTTGTAACCTACAAAAATAGCTGCAGGTACTACAAAAGAACTACAAAGGAAATCAAGACTGTAACGAAGTGAAATGCAGAAGAGGAAACATGAATAGCTATGTGGAAGAATTAGAGGAACATCACAATACTCCCAGAAAAATAGGTAGTATGTATACCTACATATATGTAGAGACTAGAAATAGATCTGAAGATGTTACCTCAATATTATGTACCTATTTGGATTTTCTTTCGACATACATTTTGAACATTAGATATATCTGTGAACCAGTGAGATTAACATGCTGCTTCTTTCCTTATGGGTTTGAACTTGGAACGAATTAAAACAAATCATTCTCAATGTTAGGAGAATTGAATCCCCCTCAACACTGTCACTGACATTGGTCGCACAGGTCAGATCTCAAATCAAATCATAATCTGAAATAATATTCTCTTTGTAAATATGATCATATATTGTGTGTACCTATTCTCTACTGTCTACTTACTCTTCTAAATGGTACACCGAGAGAGGGAGAGAGAGAGAGAGAGAGAGAGAATGAGTGATAGGATACCACAAGTTTTAGGAGACTTAGGGTGGAAAAACTCTATTATTGGGTTCTTTTCCTCAATTTATTGTTTTGGAATACTTAGATATATTAAAGTTTCGACCTTTTTTCGTCAGCCCTAGCTAGGGTGATTGCTTTGGACTGACTCTTCGTACTGAACCTTTAGCAAGGGAAATTTCAGACTAAGCTGGTCTACTCCCTGTGTAAAGTTCCGCAGCCAGACTAGTTCACAGGTATAGTACTAGTGAATATTCGATTCTAGATGAATACCTATCATGATTCGATGTTGGGTTGTAGGTTCCATGAATTGGATCACCCTCTAACAATGCTAGGTCAAACAGAATGCCCTCATTAATATTGATTATATTTTCTATGACAGCAGCTTTATCAATTGATGTCCGGGCACAGCTTACATTGTCTTCTTCGCTATTGAATCTTTCTTCATATTTTTAGTGCTCAAATCATATCAGTAATAATTTTTTCAGTGAACGTCACTCGGTATAATTTAGAATTTGACTGAAATCGGTTGCATGTTTTTCAGTGCGAATCGTGTGTTTTTCTGTATGTTGTCCGTGTTGGTTGCCTAATATTCAGTGGCGAGGGAACGGTTGGTCCAGTGGTAACGCGCTTGCTTGCCATGCAGAAGGTCCCGGGTTCGAATCCCACCATTGACAAAAAAAAAGTACTCGTTTTTCGATTGCAAATATTTCAACGGGTTACTTTCTGGTGTTCTCGTGTTGACCCAGCACCTAAATGGGAAGTATTGTGTTATTTACACTCAGTTCGGAGTTATTTACAAAGTTTTCCACTTCATCTGTGTAGTATATTTCACTGCCATTGTTGAAGTTTGCCTCATCATTCATATACTGAACATCAGCTGTAAGTTGCTCCTCGTCTAGTTCATGGGAGTGAATGTCATTTTCATCTTGGTCCAAGTGGGTTATGTTAGTATTTACACTCAGTTCGGAGTTATTTACAAACTTTTCCACTTCATCTGTGTAGTATATTTCACTGCCATTGTTGAAGTTTGCCTCATCATCCATATACTGAACATCAGCTGTAAGTTGCTCCTCGTCTAGTTCATGGGAGTGAATGTCATTTTCATCTTGGTCCAAGTGGGTTATGTAATTCACATTATCATCTGCTACTTGCGCGTTTCTATCAAAATCAGTTATATTACTTTCAATAATTTCAGGGTCTAAAAATATCCTCATATCACTGCTATTGCTTTTGACAAGAGCAACGAAATCGTCAATATCCTCATATGTTATAGTTTCATTTTCTAGTAATAATTCATTGATTAGTTTAGAAATTGTACTATCATATTCTTCGTTGTTATTCATAGATTCTTTCAGTTCCATACTCTTGTTAAGTGTTGAGTTTTTAATGTTTGATATACCTTGGATAGTGGTTTCTTTTTCTGAAGTAATATCTGATATATTATTTGATTTTGAGCAAGGAGAGTTCTCCATTAAGTACTTCAGATTTTCAAATACTTCAAAATGCATTTGCAACCCAGCTCTAAGCGTGATTGATAATTCTTCATTTATTTGAATAACTTCATCAATATTGTCTAACATGGCATTGTATTCAAGTTCAGTATACAGCGATTCCCTATCTAAAAAAATCATAACAACAGATACCAACAGGCTTTTTACCACCTCATCCAAAATAAGAGCAACCTTTACATCTGTAATGTTCAGCTTTTGTACACTATTCATCAGTTCCTTACTTTCTAAGCTCAAAGATTTTAAAAATTCTATTACATTTTGCATATCGCCAGAAATCTTTTCATTCCTTTCGCACAATTTTCTCTCAGCTGTTTTATTTTCTATTTTCTCAAAAGTACTAAAAAGTTCGTTTTTTGTTTTATCAGTTTCTAAATCAAAACATAAATATAACTCTCTGAAATTTATCACTAAACTTTTATTTATAATATTGTATTCTCCGGAGGAGTAATTGAAAATATTTTCTAAATGAGTTTTCCATCTTTCGTAGACTTTTCTTTTATTGAAGATATAATAGTGCGTTTCATTGTTCATGTTTGAGAACATAGTATCGAATTTTAAAAGATCTTTTATAATGTCTTTTATATTTCGTAGCAAAATATTCGTGTGAGCTATAACATTAGTTGAGCTCTTGTTTTCAACTTTATGCGAGGCCATAAACTCACCATCATGTGTCTTGTACAAGACATCACCTTCGTTACAGGTAATAAATTTAAGAATATTGCACAAAGTTTCTATTAACACGTCTTGATTTATGTTGTACAAATCGTTTAATGGGGTATGTTGCTTGTGCAAATAGCTTGAACACGAAGGCAGTGTGGCGTTCTTTTCGTTGTTATCCATCAATTTAACGTCCTGGTCGTTTATGCTAAACATGTGTTCCACACTTGAGTTTTCTTGAAGAGAGGTGTTCATAAAGTTGAAGCGTGATACACATAAAATGAGTATAATACAAATATCACATTTCAAACTCATATTTTCCCTTGAACAAAGGGATTCATTGCTTTCAAGCCTGGTACGCTTTGAGCTCTATTCAGGAAACCAATGCCTTTTGTTCATAACTTAGCAGTTTAGATGGTGACAGATTTCTTTGACTCTCACTTTACTGCATTGCTGATCTTAAGGAACTGTTACATCTGAAACATAGAGAAGTAGGAAACGGTGTAAATTTTGTGCTAGTAAGGACTTATTTTCAAAAGGAAATAATAAAGAGGAACTGTTACATCTGAAACAGAGAAGTAGGAAACGGTGTAAATTTTGTGCTAGTAAGGACTTATTTTCAAAAGGAAATAATAAAGATTTTTCTAAAACCTGTAAAGAAAATACAAATTGAATTTGACTCAGAAATGGAAAAATCCTCTTTCAACAGAGAAGCTCACCCCTATGGATACAGAATTAGAGTACCTATATTTTTTCATCAGTAATAATTACATGTGAACGCTCATAATTTTCCTCTTTCCTCCACATTATTTTGTCTTTCCAAATCCAGTTAACGTTCCAAAACTTAATCAAAACTTGGGGGAAGAAAAAACTTTTTATTCCACTTTGAAAATCTTTCTTCGTTCTTTCACAAGTTTTTTTCCGGTCAACTTAGCAGTTTAGATGGTGACAGATTTCTTTGACTCTCACTTTACTGCATTGCATGATCTTGAGGAACTGTTACATCTGAAACATAGAGAAGTAGGAAACGGTGTAAATTTTGTGCTAGTAAGGACTTATTTTCAAAAGGAAATAATAAAGATTTTTCTAAAACCTGTAAAGAAACTACAAATTGAATTTGACTCTGAAATGGAAAAATCCTCTTTCTACAGAGAAGCTCACCCCTATGGATATAGAATTAGAGTATATTTTTTCGTCAGTAATAATTACATGTGAACGCTCATAACTTTCCTCTTTCCTCCACAATATTTTGTCTTTCCAAATCCAGTTAACGTGTTACTCCATGTAATTAGGTCTGAAAACTTAATCAAAACTTGGGGGAAGAAAAAACTTTTTATTCCACTTTGAAAATCTTTCTTCGTTCTTTCACAAGTTTTTTTCCGGTCGTAGATATCTACCAACTTTTCGTTGCTATTCTAACGAAGAGTTGAAAAAATTCGAACAAACTTTTTTATAATAGGCCTCGTGCGAACACGTACAGATGCCTTGGAGAGTGAAACAGAGTGTGGGTGAAAGAAACATAGAATCAAGGAAAGGTGTTGGTAATTATGTCTATTTTGTAGGAAATAAGCTAAATTTAATGGAAGAAAAAATATTTCTTTTATTATTTGGAAATTAACTAAATTCGAACAAACACTGAAAACCGAAAGAGAATCAATTAGAAAAATATCTAGACTTTTTGAAGATGATGGAAACATAATAAGATCGAATAAGAGACGAACTGACGAAGTGTTGGGAAGAAGACTATATGTAGAAGAAAAAGAGACATTTCTGAAAACAATTCAAACAATATTGCAAAGGAAGTTAAGAAAGCCAAAAGCTTAACTGGGATGGGTATTATTTTGACGGAGAGATTTTCGAGAACAAAGAATAATGGAACATAGAGAGACAAAGTCAATGAAGATCCAGGAGACAAAGCCCTAGGAATGTAATGGAGAAGAAGAAAAGAGGAACACCAACCCCATACAAAAATGGGATATTACGGTTCGGTGAAAGGCGAAGGCAAAGAAGAAGAGGAAGGAGAAGAGGACGAAGAAGGAGAAGAAGAGGACGAAGAAGAAGGAGAAGAGGACGAAAAAGAAGAAGGAAGAAGAAGAGGATGAGGAAGAAGAAGGAAGAAGAAGAAGGGAGGAAAAGAGGACGAAGCAGAAGGAAGGAGAAGAGGACGAAGAAGGAAGTAGAAGAGGACGAAGAAGAAGAAAAAGGAAGGAGAAGAGGATGAAGAAGAAGAAGGAAGGAGAAGAGGACGAAGAAGAAGAAGGAAGGAGAAGAAGAAGAAGGAAGGAGAAGAGGACGAAGAAGAAGGAGAAGAGGACGAAGAAGAAGGAAGGAGAAGAGGACGAAAAAGAAGAAGGAAGAAGAAGAGGACGAAGAAGACGAAAAAGGAAGGAGAAGAGGACGAAGAAGAAGAAGGAAGGAGAAGAGGACGAAGAAGAAGAAGGAAGGAGAAGAGGACGAAGAAGAAGAAGAAGAAGAAGAAGGAAGAAGAATGGACAAATAATAATGGAGGGTAAAGAGGAGGGTGAGATTATTATGAAAGCGAAATTTAAGTATTGTTCTTCGCCAGACTTTTGTAACGTTGCTGTTTCTTTTGTTTGTTTTTAAATTGCTTTCAAACTCAACAATTGAAGAGGTTGAACTTGAATAGATTATTCGTGGATAATGGATAGGTATTTAAAGCGACAGTTCAACGAACTAGAGACCCAGAAATTGGGTCCGGCGCAATCGGATATCGGATCCGATATCCATTGTGAAAATCTCGTTTAGGCGTTGAATATTTTTATTAAACCGGAATATTGATAACTATGTGAAAGAAGCCTGAAGCGGACAAACTAAATTAAAAACTGTAGACTTAAAACTTGGATTTTGGATCAGTTAAATGGATCATTATTTACAAAATCAATGTGATATTTATAAGTACAAGTAGATAATATATCGAACGTCAAGAGAAAAGGGCCTATATTAAAACCAAAATTATGGAGGTTACTTAGTGTAGGTATAATCTTAAAATATGGCTGTGGAAGAACCTATTTTATCATGTCTAAAAAGTTCTTTTTTTTTTTCTTAAAAAAAAAAGAAGAAGAAAGATGTTTCCGTTTAACAAGTTTTTTCCCGGTCGATTTTTCTGACCCTTATTTTATCAACAACAAAGTAAAAAGGAAAAAATAATAAATTTTCTATTTCTTCCTTTTTTTTCAATTCCTCCAAAGCTCTTCGCTTGTGTGTAGCGGCAACGAGGCATTATTAAAATATTGATGATTTATAATGTCGGTAAGAAAATTCTTCGCATGTGGACGTATGGAATGCCAAGAAAAATATCAACAGCAAGGGATTTTAATGACAACTAGATATGAAAAAAGAATTATTCCTCTCTTTGAATGCCGTATGACATTTGAGAAATTAATTTAATTAACTCAAGTTCAGCCTATTTAACGAAACAGAAAGTGAGCCCTTTATTAGGTACTTATTTATAATGTAGGTAATAATGTTTATCTATTATTTCATTCATTAATTTAATTTATTAGAAACTATCTTCCTATCGAGGTATTTCTCTACGCGTCAGGACGATAAGACCTCAGCAATTAAAGTTCCCACTAAGAAACTTAAAAAAAGTTATGTTTGCTTTTTGTCGTTCCAACACCACTTTTTATAATAACAAGACAGTATAAGTTATAACATGGTCAGATTTTTCCTCGATACGTACCTACCTACCTACATAATAACGGAGATTCATATATTAGACCAAGACGTATTTTAATGTGAACATTTGCCGGAGTACCAGTATTACAAGTTTGATATTTATTAATATACTTTATGGCTGTATATTTAGTGCGCTCAATAATACCGATACAAAAGTCGGAAAAAAAGTTTCCTGATAATGAATATTGTGTATTACTGTGCAAACATTCCATACAGGGTTACAAATTTTCCCAGGAGACATCGAGAAGAGACACTGAAATACGGAGAAATAAGTAATAGGATCATGTTCCATAAAAAAAAAGTAGAAAACGAAAAAAAAAAATCGCACTTTTCAAAGAATATGACGTAATATTCCAGGAGAAAAAAACTTACAAAACATCACGCAATACGCAACCATTATGATAACAAGACAGTATAAGTTATAGCATGGTCAGATTTTTCCTCGATACGTACCTACCTAGATAATAACGGAGATTCATATATATTATTAGACCAAGACGTATTTTAATGTGAACATTTGCCGGAGTACCGGTATTACAAGTTTGATATTTATTAATATACTTTATGGCTATATATTTAGTGCGCTCAATAATACCGATACAAAAGTCGGAGAAAAAGTTTCCTGATAATGAATATTGTGCAAACATTCCATACAGGGTTACAAATTTCCCTAGGAGACATCGAGAAGAGACACTGAAATACGGAGAAATAAGTAATAGGATCATGTTCCATAAAAAAAAGTAGAAAACGAAAAAAAATCGCACTTTTCAAAGAATATGACGTAATATTCCAGGAGAAAAAAACTTACAAAACATCACGCAATACGCAACCATTATGAAAGTTGTGACGTCAAAATTTTGCAAAATGTAAAGTGAGAAAGTTGCTATTTGGAACGCAGCTCATTGGACAGATGTTCAGGAAATTAGATCAGGTAGGTAAAACAAAGGGCTCGAGTGTTGCTGTTGTTGATCTGAACAGAGCATTCGATCGCGTAGGAGGTAAAGTTAATAAATGCATCAGTCAGTTTCCTAGTGGGTTAAATATTACATGGATACATACTCGAAGACAATACGTAGGTACGAATCATACAAACATCTCATGATAACAGATAAAACTTGAAGACCTTTTGTAAGAAAGAGGGGTCTTACAAGGAGAGTACGTGGGATCATTTCTATAAAAGAAAAAAAGTGCTACCTACATATTTTGCAAGCTGCAAGTCAATTTGACATTGTTCCAGAAAATCCTTATTGTGGCGTTTGCTTGCGAAGTACAAAATCCTTCCTCTTCAGAAATTCCAGAACAGGCAACATATCTATTTCATTCATAGGTACGGACGTCAGGAATATCAAATAAGGTGCACCGGTTTAAAGTTCATGTTTGTTCCATGGGTTTGGAATATACAATGAGGCTCACCATAATCCTATGTACATAAATGTGCATACTATGTACTTAAATGTACATGTTATGTACATAAATTACACGTGCAGTGAATGTATAGAAAGTACATAGAATAATCAGATGTTACGTCACACAATACACGGCTTTCTTTTCCCTTACAAAATGAATGGAAAGCAAAGAAAAAAAAAATGAGCTAGGTTTTATAGCTAGAATTTTTTCTCTCTCTGGAAAATAAAGCAACCCGAACAATGAGTTCTGTAGATACAACTTGTATTAATCAGTTGTGAATATCAGCCTTGCAAAATGAATGGAAAGCCAGGAAAAATTACCTAGGTAAGTACTTTCTCTCTCTCTCAAGAGAATAAAGCAACCCGAACAATGAGTTCTGTAGAGATACAACTTGTATTAATCAGTTGTGAATATCACTCAGTACTCGTACATGGCTTTCTTTTCCCTTGGAAAATGAATGGAAAGCATGGAGAAATTACCTAGGTAGGTACTTTTTTTTTCCTCTAAAGAATAAAGCAACCCCAACAATGAGTTCTGTAGATAGAACTTGTACTATGCTCTTGAATAATTATGCATCTAGATATCTATCTCTTGGTAATCATTCTGTTCCCTGTGCATAATGGTAATATTTACTTATAGATATTTACCGAGGGAAGAAGAAGATGAAGAAGAAGAGGAGGAAGAAGAAGACATTATAACTTGTGACATTATGTTAGTGTAATCAGCCTGGGGTTTTACATTTCCTTTTGCCATTTTGTTGTACAAGAAGAAGATTTTTTTTCTTTTCTCTCTCTCTCTCTCTCTCTCTCTCTCTCTCTCTCTCTCTCTTTCTCTCTCTCTCTCTCTCTCTCAAAAAACTAGATAACTTTTTGAAAAGAAAGAAAGAACTGTTGTAAAACGCTCGTATAGTCGTACACTAGCATATTATTATCGGTAGAGTTGGAAAAATATTGCACAGAGAGATTCTATGTACATGAAAACAGATATACAGAACCATTAGAACAGCAAATTAGCTTGCGAAGCTACTGTACAGAAATGTAAGGGCTCCACATAAGCTGTATTGTAGAAGTTGATAAAAAAAAGCAAGGTTGCGGATTAAAGTTTAGAAGAAAGAACTGTAAAAGTTGTAAGTTGTAAAGTAGTCAAAGGGGTGACTGAAAATTTCTGGAATTAGGAGAACGATTTTTTGTAGAGATTACAGAAAATGAGTAGGAGGATAAAGAAGAAGTGAATAGAAAATAATAGGTAAGTACCTATTTTTTATGGTTGGCTTACCTTAGCAAAAAGGAGATGGAATAATTTAGAACTAACTAACTAGGTACCTAACTAGGTAGATATACCTAATTATTATTATTAGCAAAAAAAGTGCTCTCGTTTATTTTAAATTCATTTACAACAGGTACCTACAATATAGGTAATTATTGCTAATTGAGAGCAGGTAGGTATTTTGAAATTCAAGCACATCCACCAATTATCTAAAGTCAAATCTTGCACATTGCATAATTACCTAATCACAAGGGATTCATAGGAATTTCAAAATTTAACCCATAGCTCTTGCAACTGTTCCAGTTCCAGGAGGATCACTATAAAAGTAGGGTTAAGTAGGTAGTTGTGATAAGACCATCCAGTCCTAGGGTAATGAAACTAAAACTATCCAGTTCTACCCGATATGATAGGAATGAATGATGATAAATGCAGTTTCTTTGTGTTTTATGTCACAACTTTGGTGCGCACTGCAGCATTGTAGGATTTTCCCAATATCTCGATAATCCTAAAATCCAATGTTTACCTACCATGCTGGCACCGGTCGCTATGCGCATTTATATGTCATAGCTACTAAATTTTCCTCACGAGGCTGAGTGGGCCCCGCAACATCCAGTCACGGAATCAATCATTTGCATGATACAAATTTCTTGACTTTCCTCACGAGGCTGAGTGGGCCCCGCAACAGCCAGTCACGGGATCAATCATTTGCATGATACAAATTTCTTGACCCTGCCGGGATTCGAACCCGGGTCTCCCGCGTGCAAGGCGAGCGCAGTGACCACTACGCCATGGGAGCTGACTGAAACGAGATCGAGTCTGGCCCCGCAACAGCCAGTCACGGAATCAATCATTTGGATGATACAAATTTCTTGACCCCGCCGGGAATCGAACCCGGGTCCACGTGCAACGTGAGCGCAGTGATCACTACGCCATGGGAGTTGACGTTCTACCCGATATCGAAACTACAAAAATAAGGTCAGGTAATTTTATCCATCAGTGGATAATAAATTCACGTCCCTCCTATCCGGGGGTAAAATTTTATAATTTGTTCTTCATCATGATCAGGTTACAAATAATTTCTCCTTACATACAGCTGTCACCATGTCATTCTCCGATATTTTTTTGATAAATGATGTCTCGGTCCCCTTCGCCCCCCGCGTATCCACTTTGCCCCTCCTCGGCCCTATTTTTCGAAATTTCGTTTTGTCTCTCTTTTTCGTCCTCGCCAGGGAAAATTGATGATCGGAATGTCAGTGGAATTCTGAAAACAAGGGGCATCTGAATAGTGTGAGGGGTTTAGAGGGGTCTAGGATTTAGGGCGATAGGGACCTAGGGGTTTAGGGGGTTGAGGGATCTAGGGGTTAGGGACTTAGAGCAGCCAGAGGAGACAAGGGCTATGAATATAAAACAGACACGGGGGATTTTCTATCTCTACAGGGTGCATCAGAATGATTGATTTCCTCTCAGTCATTCAGTGTGTCACAAAAGTAAGAGATTTTTGAAAGCTGCCTGAAAAATTTACTTTTTTTTTACTTTCTATTTTTTATTTTAATCAGAGAGTTCCTGGAGGCCAAATTCCCAAAATCACATGAAGTGTTCCAGCGATAAAATCCATATAATCCCTTCGTAGCTATAGGTTGGTATTTATTATAGATTCACCTGTACCTAATAAATTGTTTATCGTTTTTATCGTCTCATGTTTTTTATGTACAATTAATTCATTTTTAACAATATCAATTCATTTTTACAACCAAAGTGACTAACTATCTCAATTTCATAAAAATAATATCTACATATAGGTACAATAAGAGTTACTGGTACATTTATGTAGGTACTAGGCCCTTTTTTGTTTGGTTTGTGGGATTTAAAATGCCTCTCTACTGATATTGTGGAAAAATGGCTGAATTACGAGAATTTCTGATCAAAATGTGCTGACATGGTGTATTTCCGACATATTTTTACGTATGGGTGGTATGGTACCTATATTTTATTTGTACACAGAATGAAAAGTAATACATTCCTACCTAATAAAATGGATACAGTACCTCCATACATACAGAATTTATTTCAATGGCATTCAATTTTTTACTTTCTTCCTAGGTATTTGTAAAAAAAAAAAAAATCATTTTGAATACTCGACAAATTGAAATCTCCTTGGATTGATTTTAACTGACATCATTTCACTTCCTTTTCTATTTTTAACATGACATTGAAAGCAGCATACCATGCATGTCTATTTATGTTACTCTTCTATATCATTTATGTGAATATTATATTACCTACCTATTTATGTCAATATACTTTAACTTTGGTGACCGATGTAAACTACAGTTTCAGTTTACATCGGTCACCAAAGGGTTAACGCAATGTAAAGAGTCTTATAAACAATCTCATATATATATATATTTTCTGCTAATTAATTAGTAATAAACTAGTACTACTGAGGTACTTATCGTCCCGAAATCGAAGAGGGAAGGAGGACAGTATAGGAAAAAACCAGCCGTTCCGAGAACGAACACTATTTGTTTATCCGTTCAGCATGAAATCCACCCGGGGTGGAATCGAACCCGCGACCTGCTATCCAGGCTGACGTTCCATCTTTACCATCAGTAATTCTGGTTCAGTATCAGCAGTAGTTGTATTTCGTTTATCAAACGCCTTATCACGTTCAACGCCAGCTGTTTTGGCGAGTTTGAACCACAGCGCCGCGTGTATTGATATCAATACACGCCTGTCGAACCGTGGAACGCCGTGTGTATTTATTTCCATACACCGAGAAGACCTATGTTTCACACGTCAGTGTATGCAATTCAATACACTCTTATATTATATTCTGCGAGTTTATGCTTCGCAGATTCTTTTGGTACCTTTGGTTTTTTTCTAGGTCATATAGGAGAGAAGATATTGATGTTGAAAGAAAACAAAATTTTTAGGATCAAAATGAATGAAAATTGAAAATATCAAATGTATTGATTCACAACTGAAATAAAAAGGAAGTAACTACCTAATCTAATCAATGAATGAAAAAGAGGAATATCAAATAAGGTATTGATTCCATACTTCTTTTGAGATGTGGAATCAAGTGGTGTATCAAGTGTCTGCGCCGCGTGTATTTGTTTCAATACACAGAAGAAAATTGGGGATATGAGGAGTATCGAACTATCTACAGAAGAGATTCCAGTACCTTTGAGCTTCTTAGATAACCAGAAAACAAAATTAAACTTTGGCCTGTGGCAGTAAAATTGGTCAAAACGCCTTGGCCCCGTGGGAACAGTCACCGTGTGTACCTATTGAAATCAATACACACGACGCTGAACGTGTTATAGTGAGGTGTCATATTGACTTAGTTTCTATCAATGCAACACTCCTCTACATTGTCGACACACCTCTACAGTAATATTGTAGACATCTCAGCTTTCTACAATATGTCACACTTAGAACTCCCTTCTCTCTTTCTCTCCTTTTTCTTGTCTTTCTTCTTTTCTTCCTCAATACACTCTTATATTATATTCTGCGAGTTTATGCTTCGCAGATTCTTTTGGTACCTTTGGTTTTTTTCTAGGTCATATAGGAGAGAAGATATTGATGTTGAAAGAAAACAAAATTTTTAGGATCAAAATGAATGAAAATTGAAAATATCAAATGTATTGATTCACAACTGAAATAAAAAGGAAGTAACTACCTAATCTAATCAATGAATGAAAAAGAGGAATATCAAATGAAGACCCCACGGGAAAAAAGATGGGAGTCCACCTTTTCTCATTTCGAGAAAATCGCGTTTTAAACTTTGAAACGCTATATAGACACGGGGGATTTTCTATCTATACAGGGTGCATCAGAATGATTGAATTCCTCTCAGTCACTCTGTGTGTCACAAAAGTAAGAGATTTTTTACTTTATAGTTTTTAATTTAGGTAATAGAGTTCTCTCCTTGGAGACCCAAATCACGAGAAGTCTTCCGGAGATGAAATCCCTATTTTTCAGAGTTCCAGTATCGATTCATTTTTACAACCGATGTGACTAACTACCTAAATTTCATAAATATCTGTACAATATGTGTTATTTGTAGGTAAATTTATGTTATATTTTAGGCCCACTAGGCCTATTTTCTGTTTGGTTTGAGGGATTTAAAATGCCTCTCTGCTGATATTGTGGGGAAAATGGCTGAATTACGAGAATGTCTGATCAAAATGTGCTGACATGGTGTATTTCCGACATATTTTTACGTATGGGTGGTATGGTACCTATACTTTATTTGTACACAGAATGAAAAGTAATACATTCCTACCTAATAAAATGTATACAGTATATCCCCATACATACAAAATTTATTTCAATGGAAATACAATCTTTTACTTTCCACCTTTCTAAAATCATTTTGAATACTCGACAAATTGAAATCTCCTTGGATTGATTTTGACTGACATCATTTCACTTACTTTTCTATTTTTAACATGACATTGAAAGCAGCATACCATGCATGTCTATTTATGTTACTCTTCTATATCATTTATGTGAATATTATAGGTTATAGTATGATACTGAGTACTGTGTATACTTGATCATGACATGGTCTAGCTCCTGATGTCTTCTGATGATTTGCTTCAAATAGAAATCTGGGTAGTCCTTCTTCGCCCGTTTGAGTTTCAGTGCCATATCTTGCTTACTTGTTCCAGGCATATCATTGCTGATTAGATTCAAAAGCTGAGCTCCTGATGTCTTTTGATGATTTGCTTCAAATAGAAATCTGGGTAGTCCTTCTTCGCCCATCGTTTGAGTTTCAGTGCCATATCTTGCTTACTTGTTCCAGGCATATCATTGCTGATTAGATTCAAAAGCTGAGTTTCAGAGATATACGTTTTTTTCTGCTAATTAATTAGTAATAAACTACCTAGTACTACTGAGGTACTTACCGTCCCGAAATCGAAGAGAGAAGGAGGACAGTATAGGAAAAAACCAGCCGTTCCGAGAACGAACATTATCTGTTTATCCGTTCAGCATGAAATCCAATCGGGGTGGAATCGAACCCGTGACCTAGTGCTTATAAGGCAGGTTACTCTCCTAGCTATCCAGGCTGACGTTCCATTTTTACCATCAGTAATTCTGGTTCAGTATCAGCAGTAGTTGTATTTTTTTAGTTTATCAGACGCCTTATCACGTTCAACGCCAACTGTTTTGGCGAGTTTGAACCACAGCGCCGCGTGTATTGATATCAATACACGCCTGTCGAACCGTGGAACGCCGTGTGTATTTATTTCTTCCTGATGTCTTCTGATGATTTGCTTCAAATAGAAATCTGGGTAGTCTTTCTTCGCCCATCGTTTGAGTTTCAGTGCCATATCTTGCTGACTTGTTCCAGGCATATCATTGCTGATTAGATTCAAAAGCTGAGTTTCAGAGATATACGTTCCATGTGCAATGTCTGTGTAGAAGATATTCTCTCCGGCGTTATCCTTGAGTTCAACACCAATCAGCTTGACTAATTCAGCAAGCATTTTGTACTGTCCTAATAATGATGTGGGGAAACTCGCTAGGATGAACAATCGTTCAAATACAACTGTTAGGACCATTGCCACAGCATAGACTTCAAACAAATAAAATAAGACAAAGTAGGGCATTTCACTCGGATCTATAAAACTGGGTGTCCAGAAATTGAGGGGTAAAATCTTATCGGGATATTTCCTCCTGTACACGGTGCTCATCAAGTAGAGATTCCTCTCGGATACCGGCAAGAATGTTTCGCTTAGTATTCCGACCATACTAAAAATACTACAAGCGAAGAACACTCCAACCTCGAAGAACTCTATCGTGAGATATTTCCTGTGAATTTTCTTGTCGGTCACTTTGAACACTTTCTCTTGAAGATCAAACAGCTCGGTGATCTCATCAAATTTGAAGTTGTAGAATACAAGATCCACGACACACGTTACCACTAACACACTTTCAAACAGCCTTTGCAAGAACTCGGGTAGATCATGAATAGCATATACAAAGGTGCTAGCATGTTGAAGAGCTAGGCTTAACATGAATGCCATGTAGAGTAGTTTCACAACCTCGAAGAACTCTATCGTGAGATATTTCCTGTGAATTTTCATGTCGGTCACTTTGAACACTTTCTCTTGAAGATCAAACAGCTCGGTGATCTCATCATATTTGAAGTTGTAGAATACAAGATCCACGACACACGTTCCAACCTCAAAGAACTCTATCGTGAGATATTTCCTGTGAATTTTCTTGTCAGACACTTTGAACACTTTCTCTTGAAGATCAAACAGCTCGGTGATCTCATCATATTTGAAGTTGTAGAATACAAGATCCACGACACACGTTACAACTAACACACTTTCAAACAGCCTTTGCAAGAACTCGGGTAGATCATGAATAGCATATACAAAGGTGCAAGCATGTTGGAGAGCTAGGCTTAACATGAATGCCATGTAGAGTAGTTTCTTATAGACAAGGTTATGTAATTTATTCATCCAGGTATGCCGATGATAGTTGGGTATGGATATGAAACCCCATACGTGAAGTGGAATCAGAAACACATAGCGTCTCACTTTAGCATATTTCATCATGACAGATGGCACCTTAGAAACCATTTTCTTTGAGGTTCACCAAAACAAAAAGAGACTTTTTTCTTTGCTGAGACTGGTAGGAGTCTCGAGATTTTACACAAAAAGAGGAGTAGTATATTAAATTTATGCACTACTACAGAACGAAACAAAAATTTCAAAGTAGACACGAATGTCGTTCAATGTAGACGAATGCAAGGTAGAAACTAGAAACTAGTAGAACGCCTAGAAGAAAATTTCACCTCTCGAAAATGAATCCACCTGCAATTATTCAATATACTCAATATTGACTTATTAAATAAACGCCCCGCCCTATTTTAATAGGAAAAGGCTAGGAAGAAGAAGATGATTGACTCATTAAATACATTCAATAATAGAAAAGTGGTGATAGATAATAGCCCTCATAAGTAGATATAATTAACAAGGTGACAGCATGGCAGTGCGCCAGGCCAAGTTCCGGCCTGGGCACGCCAGTGTTTTTTTTTACATTACACGAAACATTTTGTCGTTATTTTACCCCTATCATAACTCAATCAATTGCCATATATTGTCATGAAATTTGGACCATACGTCAAGCTATACTTGTTCATTATGTCTGCTGAATTCCGGATTTCTTTAAGCTCTTCCCAGCTCCCATGGCGTAGTGGTCACTGCGCTCGCCTTGCACGCGGGAGATCCGGGTTCGATTCCCGGCGGAGTCAAGAAATTTGTATCATGCAAATGATTGATTCCGTGACTGGCTGTTGCGGGGCCCACTCAGCCTCGTGAGGAAAATGAGTAGCTATGACATATAAATGCGCATAGCGACCGGTGCCAGCATGGTAGGTAAACATTGAATTTTAGGATTATTGAGATATTGGGAAAATCCTACAAATGCTGCAGTGAGCACCAAAGTTGTGACATAATAACACAAAAAAACTGCATTTACATTTTTTTTTTACATTTACATTATTATTATTAATATTATTTTGAACAAACGAAGAAACTGCTGGGAAAAAGGGACTCTAATCCTATGTCAATGAAGTATTCTGAAAAAATCTCCATAAAGTGTTCGAATTCGAATTGTCACTGCTACAACAACAACATCTGGACAATCGCGAGCTGCTAGCTTTTCCAAAAGTTTACTAATTAGCGTCACTTACCCCAAGTACTCAGAACATTCAGGAGCAAAACGACCCACAGGGAATAGGGATGCATACATCCCCTTGAAAACTCTATAGCCCATGATCCCAAGCAAGAGCTCCTTTCAAAACTAGGATCTCTAAACCAACACTTCAATAGAACCCATTAGAAACTAGATTCTTTGTCCCTATTAGTGTTGACAACTGCTGTAGATAGGGCATTTTAGACCCTATTTATACTTGCCATTGGTAGGTAATTTCAGTAAATTGTTTACTGACACGCTAACCGTGAAGGTCACAGGTGGAAAACGCACATTGTTTCATAAAGGATTAATAAATTAAGAGAAAACGCTAATTAGAGGAGAGGCAATGAGTCTATTCTTTTAGGCAAGAAAGTCACAAACATATGTGATGTGTCATAGAGTCATAGTAATAGAGCATATGAGAAAAATAAATCACCTGTCCTAATTATGTACCCATTATAATATTGAAGCATGAACTTTGCACATGCACACTCAGGAGGCATCTAAACTGGAAATTGTGGCACCTTTACATGAGAGAAACAATAATTAAAATTTTATTGATGAGCTGCGCATAGTTTGGATTGTCACAATGACGCAATATACTACTCAGACAGAATTGTTAGATTAATATTAGATTGAAATGATTGAAATTTAATAGGTGATACTGCCATTGAACTTGTAAATCACTAAATTCCACTTATTCCTCCTGATCTCTTGGCCCCGTGGGAACAGCCGTGTGTATTGAAATCAATACACACGCGGCGCTGAACGTGTTATAGTTAGGTGTCATATTGACTTAGTTTCTATCAATGCAACACTCCACGACAGTCTACACTCCTCTACAGTAATAATGTAGACATCTCAGCTTTCTACAATATGTCACACTTAGAACTCCCTTCTCTCTTTCTCTCCTTTTTCTTGTCTTTCTTCTTTTCTTCCATCTATCAATTTTTTTCACATAATTATATTTCCCACTTTAATGGTCCCTTCCTCTCTCTCCCTCATTCCTAGTTCTTTCCCTCTTTATGTATCTATCTATCTCTTTTTCTTTCTCCTTCCCTAGTCTCTCTCTCTCTCTCTCTCTCTCTCTCTCTCTCTCTCTGTATCTGTATTTCAACATCTCTTTTTCTATTTTCGCTCTTCATATCTCCCTCTCTCTCTCTCTTCCTTACTATTACTGTCTCTTTATAATTACATTTCTCACACTCAGTCCCTCTTTTTCGCACATATTCTTCTCTCTCTCTCTCTCTCTCTCTCTCTCTCTCTCTCTCTCTCTCTCTCATATCACATACTGCTGTTGTCTGATTCAATAGAATTCTCATTCTATCCTTCACGCTCCATCTCTTGCTAAGATAATAGATCTATCTAACTATGAAGTCTTAATAAATTGTAAAAATGAAAAATCTGGTGTGAACATCACACGACTTTCTATTACATTTGCGGAATACGTATTTGAAAAAAAAAAAATAAAATAAAAAAATAATGAAAATTTCTCTAAGTCCCGAGCCTGAGCCGCCTACGGCGGCCGATTTTTGGTCGAAAATTTCCTATCTTAAAATACTCCCCATGTAATGAGGGATCTTTTCTATTTTCGCTCTTCATATCTCCCTCTCTCTCTCTCTCTCTTCCTTACTATTACTGTCTCTTTATAATTACATTTCTCACACTCAGTCTCTCTCTCTCTCTCTCTCATATCACATACTGCTGTTGTCTGATTCAATAGAATTCTCATTCTATCCTTCACGCTCCATCTCTTGCTAATTACTTCTGATTGCTCTCTCTCTCTCTCTCTCTCTCTCTCTCTCTTTCTCTCTTTCTATCTATCTATCTATCTCTCTATCTATTTATTGTTAAAGAGAGAAGTTTTTAGTTAGTTTTATGTAGGTATCTTGAAGAAAGTGTGTGAGACAATTAGCGAGAGAGAGAGAGAAGCCATTATTTTTCCATTCTGTAGATACCCAAGTACCTATATAGTCTATACTCTATAAGCTATAAGTAGGTACTACATCACTTTTGTCTATCAGTTTTTCCACATTTCCCCCCTTTTTTATGCTTTTGACAAAAATGACTGAGTGAAACCTATAGCTGTAAAGCCATGAAATCTCAGTCCATTTATTTGAAAATTCGAACACATAATTATTACATAAATGTAGTTAACTACCTATTACTGAAATAAAAACGAGAGCTTTTTTTCTTTCTCTCAACAAGACTTCATCAGAGACTTTATTTAGGAGGTATTGAATACGGAATGCCAATATGTGTTCCACTATAATGGGCCTTGTAATTGCATGAAGTTGATGAAGGAGAAGGCCATCTTCAGAACACTTATTAGATGAGGTTTGGACATAAAAATTTTTCCAAAATCGACAGCCTACGGCGGCCAATTTTCGACCAAAAATTTCCTATCTTAAAATACTCCCCGTGTGATAAGGAA
>NW_007379489.1:25924-26777 GCF_000475195.1 Diaphorina citri
AAATTTTTCCAAGTCCGAAGTTTGAAGCAACATTGACTTTGGTTGATATCTGGATGAGTGACTGTCCGATTTTTACCATTTTTTCTAAGTCCGAAGTTTGAAGCAACATTGACTTTGGTTGATATCTGGATGAGTGACTGTCCGATTTTTACCAAATTACAGTCGCGTCTTTGGACCATACCGGGATAGCATACCAAATTTCATCGCTCTAGGACTTTAGGACAAACCGTTCTTGAGATATTTTGTATACCACCTTTTCCCATTTTCCCATTTAAACCTGTAGTACAAACATACGTACGTAACTACATACATACGTACAGACCATGGGCTAAAAATCACTTTTTTGACATCAGGGGATCCCAAAACGGATATTTCCAACCACCGATTTTGAACATTTGGACCGATAAAAATCACTTTTTTGACATCAGGGGATCCCAAAACGGATATTTCCAACCATTTCCCGATTTTGAAAATTTGGACCGATTGCAATAATTTCATTACTAGTACAGCTCCGCTATACTGTAGGTAGTAGTAAAAAGTAAAAGAGAAGGTGGAAATTAGTCCCCCTGCGGGTAATGTAGCCCGTGGCCCCATAAGTTTTCATACTGGGTTACCCAAAAGTCCGAGAGTGGTCTCGGATTTTTTGAATCCCTAACATCTTCATGGGCGTTTTTGAAAATTTTGCATGTAACGTATTAAAATGAACCATTTGGATATGTAGTGAGTTTCTTCAGGGCGGACTCAAGCTCAGAACGTTCTCCAAGGAGTATTCACAAACTGACTCTACATAAGTACCATCCGGAAAAATGGTTTCAATCGTGGGGCCATACTACGGTTTTATATTTGTCAAATA
>NW_007379489.1:27524-39873 GCF_000475195.1 Diaphorina citri
ATAAAAATATATATTTATTTTATAACCTCACTGTTATTATCATTATCTTGTCACTGTTATTATTTATTAAGTTATCACTGTTATTATTTATCCATAAAAGTAAAACTTATTATTTATCACAAGCTAGTCAACACACATTACACACAATTCATGGATTTATGGATGTAGATCGTAGTACCTGGTTCTCGAGTCTCTCAACGATCTTTCTGGATCACAAATTTATAGGTCTCCTCTTTTATTTTGACAAGCTTCCATTCCTAAAAAGGGGGAGTAAAAAGGTCAAAAACTACAAAAAAACAAGAAAAAATTCCCTAGAACTCTCTTTTTTTATTATTATTATTATTTTATTTCCAGTAGGGACTTGTTCCCTTTACTAGTAGTCGACCAGTCCTGGTGTTATGGTGTTACCCTCAAAATTATAAACCAACCTAAGACTAATAGATAAAAAAATAAATAATAATAATAGTAGTAGTAGTAGTAGTAGTAGTAATAATAATAAATAAGTGACGATAATAACTAATCATATAATAATAAAATTAATATTAATAATAATATAATAATAATAATAATAATAATAATAATAATAATAATAATAATAATAATAATAATAATAATATAATATAATATATAATAATTAATAAAATATAATAATATAATAATAATAATAATAATAATATATAATAAATATAATTAATAATATAATAATAATAATAATAATAATAATAATATAAAATAATAATAATAATAATAATAATTCCGTCTACTACGAATCACAGTTGCAAACTGATTTGACTATGAACTTATATGAATAAATTCCGAAAATATCAGGGATAAGTTAATTGGACAAACTTATGTCTCAAAAGGAATATTGTTGGATCACTGACGTGAATTTTTGCTGCAAATATAATTTCACTGTGCTGCATAAATAATTGTTGTAACAATGGGAATATCTTCGTCTCAAACCAGACGGTACCAATGCAACATCAATAGTGATATTATTATATTTGTACTACATGAGGAATCCTTTTATCAGTCAAATTATCTTGTAATCATCTTATAGCAAAAGGAATATAGTTTCATCACAAACGTTAATAATTCCGTCTACTACGAATCACAGTTGCAAACTGATTTGACTATGAACTTATATGAATAAATTCCGAAAATATCAGGGATAAGTTAATTGGACAAACTTATGTCTCAAAAGGAATATTGTTGGATCACTGACGTGAATTTTTGCTGCAAATATAATTTCACTGTGCTGCATAAATAATTCTTGTAACAATGGGAATATCTTTGTCTCAAGTCAGAGGTACTATTGCAACATGAATAAGGATATTATTTTATTTGTACCACAAGAGGAATCCTTTTATCAGTCAAATTATCTCGATAATCATCTTATAGCGAAAGGAATATAGTTTCATCACAAACGTTACTTTCGCTACAAATATAAAGTCACTGTACTGCATAAATAATTCTTGTAACAATGGGAATATCTTTGTCTCAAGTCAGAGGTACTATTGCAACATCAATAAGGATATTATTTTATTTGTACCACAAGAGGAATCATTTTATCAGTCAATTTATCTTGATAATCATCTTATAGCAAAAGGAATATAGTTTCATCACAAACGTTACTTTCGCTACAAATACAAAGTCACTGTACGGCATAAATAATTCTTGTAACAATGAGAATATCTTTGTCTCAAGTCAAAGGTACTATTGCAACATCAATAAGGATATTATTTTATTTGTACCACAAGAGGAATCATTTTATCAGTCAAATGAACTTGATAATCATCTTATAGCAAAAGGAATATAGTTTCATCACAAACGTTACTCTCGCTACAAATACAAAGTCACTGTACTGCATAAATAATTCTTGTAACAACGAGAATATCTTTGTCTCAAGTCAGAGGTACTATTGCAACATCAATAAGGATATTATTTTATCTGTACCACAAGAGGAATCCTTTTATCAGTCAAATGAACTTGATAATCATCTTATAGCAAAAGGAATATAGTTTCATCACAAACGTTACTCTCGCTACAAATACAAAGTCACTGTACTGCATAAATAATTCTTGTAACAACGAGAATATCTTTGTCTCAAGTCAGAGGTACTATTGCAACATCAATAAGGATATTATTTTATCTGTACCACAAGAGGAATCCTTTTATCAGTCAAATGAACTTGATAATCATCTTATAGCAAAAGGAATATAGTTTCATCACAAACGTTACTCTCGCTACAAATACAAAGTCACTGTACTGCATAAATAATTCTTGTAACAACGAGAATTTTGAAAGTGCACTTAACAATCCACATATCAACGTTACAAGTTTCAGGTTTTTATGTTTCAGTATGTTTCACACATATTTAAGGTGATACAACTATATCCAGTTATTTTTGCGCCTAACAATACTGACTTGGAAATTTTTTTTTTCAGTGTAAGCATTGTAAATAGTCGGTATTACATTTCCTATTTCCTACCGAGAGAAAATAATCCTATGTAAACACCAAGCAATGTTCCAGCTTAAGAAAAGACTGCGTTCAGCAAAATGCTGTCGTGTAGCAAAATGCTATTATACGTATGAATAGAACTATGATAATAAATTAGCTAGCAAAATGCTATCCTGTATAAATAGAACTATGATAATAAATTAGCTAGCAAAATGCTATCCTGTATAAATAGAACTATGATAATGAATTAGCTAGCAAAATGCTATCCTGTATAAATAGAACTATGATAATGAATTAGCTAGCAAAATGCTATTATGTATAGAAGTACTATACTCGTATATTATGATAAAATAAATGTCTCATATACCTAGTTTCCTTGAGAATCGAAGCATTTGCATTTGGGTAAAAAATGTTCCCTGGCAAGTCGATTTCTATGTAAAATATTGCGAAAAACGAAAAATTCGACATCCGAAAATTGGACCGAAAAAAACTGAAGGAGGAGGAGGAGGAAGATGGAAAAATCAGAAATGAAGAAGGATGAAAAGGAAGATGAGAAGAAGAAGAAGAAGAAGAAGAAGAAGAAGAAGAAGAAGAAGAAGAAGAAGAAGAAGAAGAAGAAGGAAGACGACTTGCTAGTTCAAGCTAGTTGCTAACCAAAACCTCACCAAAGTTATACACTATCATGTGAGTATCATGATTGTATAGCTAAAATGGAAAAGTTTTTTTTCGCTCGCCTTTCTTCCGATGGAAAAACGTACATTTGATATTATCTTTGGTACCTAAGGAATAAGTTTTCGCTGTGTTGGTTATTTTTTTGTTCTTTTCAACAAAGAAAACAAAGAAAAAAAAAAAAAAAATGATAGGAAAAGGAGAAGGAGGATGAAGAAGAGAAGAAAACGTAGGGGGAAGACATTCGATACAGCAAGAATAAACTGGAGACAGACAGGAAAGTGAAAAAGTAGGTGAAAAAAAAAAAAAAAAGAATAATAAAAAGAAAAAACAAGGAAAATTCATTTTTGTGATGATAACCTAAAAAAATAAGCGCCCGGTAAACCAGAGTTAAAAAAAGATATGTTAAAAAGATGCCTATTATTAAATTTGACAAAATTCAATGAGAACTACATAATACTCGGAAGACAATGGAACCCTATTCGGTGAGGTTTATAATTTTACGGCTAGTAACATCAACAAATTTATATGAGAGTAACATAAGCTAAAACCTATAGGTACCCAATTGGAATATTTTGTTCAGTTCAGTTCATTTAAAGCTTAATTCTCTTTAAAGGGATGAGGTCTAATATTTAAAATTTCAACAACTTCGCAACTTCGGGTGTTTTTTCTTCGTCTTCATCTTCTTTTGCTCGTTTATCAAACGCTTTGTATTTGTATGCAAATGTGTGTTCTAAGACAATGCATTACCATCAGGTCTTAGAATAACATCGCATTTCAATATTTTGAGTGCAAACAAAATGACATAAAAAAGGCAACGAGGAATTGTAAGTAGGAAAAATGATAGCAAAATAATGTGAAAAACAACTGCAGGAAATCCAGTCTCCTGGAACGGCGAATATTTTTGTATTTCTGGAACCTTAATCTACACTGTCGGGCAATGGAACCTGGACAGGAACTCCAAACCTAGAGTCGGAAAAATTTCGACACCGCCGGAAATCGAACCCAGGACCTTCGGAGTGCAAGCCTAGTGTGATGCCCACTCGGCCAAGGTTGTTTTTGTAAAGTGCTGAAAGAATCATGGGGAAATAAGTCTGAATAATAGGATTGTGGAAATGTACATATATGTATATGTAATTATGTACCCAGTACTTACGGGTACCTACGTACCAACCTATCTATAAAACTTCAATGATTTTCCAAAAGGTGTTGAAATACCTGCAATTAGTACCTTTACACCGCACTAAGTTATAAAGGGGTGAAGTTATGTTCACAAGAGGCTAGATTTTTCAAGTTGATACCTTCAACCCTCTCCTCAAACCTTTATTTCCATTGAAGAATTCATTTTATACACAACGTTGTGGTAAGTGTAACAACAACAATAATAATAACTATTATAAATAGCGGTGGGAACATTAACACTCCATGTTGTGTGAATACTTATTTCCCCAACGGAAGTAGACTTGAAACAAGGAACAAGAAGACTGGAAACAAGCTGGGCCCGTCCCTCCGGGAATTTTTTAGCCTGTAATTTATTCGATCGTGGTTAAAGGAAATCAGTACCTATGTACCTACCTAATTTGTTTAATATTCAGTTTATTATTGAATTGATTTTTATGATTTTACTTTAATGTAATGATTTAAAATCAAGACTAGAGCCCGTTCCCCCTTTATTACTTTCCTTATTAATATTTAAGTCACCCATCCATTTATTGGCCTTGCTCGGCGTAGCATAGGTGACGCTAAAACCGATTTGTGTGAGAAAATGTGAAAAAAAAAAAATCCCCCAAAAAACAGTTTTTTTTTGGTTTTTTGGCTTTATGGTTCTCTGGACAAAATTTGCAGCACCACTTTCGTGTTCCTGATAAAAAGACCTTTATTTTGATATATAGGTCGACCAGGTTTGCATAAGTCCTTCTATGGGGACAGACCGACAGACAGACGACACCGAAGCGAATACAATAGCCCGTCCCTAATACCTTTTAACTACTATCGTAATATTAAAGGAAGGATGGGCTAAAAAGGAACAAGAATAGCAATTAATTTCCTCTCGTCTCGAGGATGCCAAAATTGATGTTTGACATCGAACAAGTGTTGAAACTTCAACTTGGATAACTTGATAATAGACTAAACTTGCAAGGAAACTATATGTATACCTATTAGTAGTGCGAAACTAATAGATTTTAATTGGACAAACGAAGAGAGTTGCTTTATTTGGACTGTTTTTGGACTAAAAACACAGTTGAGCGGAAAGTATGGAGCATCAAGCACACAGAGGGAAGTGACGCATTCAAACCTCTTAGAGCTGAGGGCGAAAAGCTTTATGCTCTACACTCTGATTTTAGCTTTAGTAGGACAGGCAGTCATTACTTCAAGATTGTCGAGAGGAAATTTCGAAGAAATGTTTAACACACAAGCAAAATTCACACTTTTTTTTGGGCCTTTGGGGTCCTGCCCGGAGTTGTTTTCTGAATGAACTCTACCTACAATTCACTGAACTGAACCTGATTATACATAGTAACCTAGCTACTTTTTATAGAGTTAGGTGCCTATATAAAAAAAAGAGAAGTGCAGACAAGGAGGCAGAGGAAAAAAAAAAAAATCAGAATCAACTTTATGTTTACCTACTGTTTTATTTCTCCATTTTCCATGATGTTTGTTTGTTTTCTAGGGTTCAGAAATGAAAATTATTATAAAATAGAAAAACAGGCATAAAGCAAATAATAGAAGTAGAGGAATGCTGTAGACCAGCGGTTACTTATACATATTTTATTGTAAATAAAGTTTGATTAAATTGTTTAATACATAGGTATAGTACAATAATAATAATAAGGATATATTCCCCAACCAGTGGCGTAGTCGATATTTTACTAGTGGCCCATCGAAGCCTAGAAATCTTTTGGAAACCAGGCCCCTTCTAGTGGCCCCTAAAATGGAGTATCTAAAGGGCCCAAAATTCAGACTTACTAATGAGATAGCTTCATCAACATCCTCAACGGATGGACAAAGAAAAGAATGTCACAAATGGCGCTCCCAATTAAGACACCTAGACAAATTTTTGTCCTTAACTCGAACCACGAGCCTCCTGATCCGAAGTCCAATGCGTTAACCACTACACCACTGAGATTGGTTAAATTTAAACAGTTTTTTCAGTAATAAGACCTTGGCTCACTTGGCTGGTTCACTTAAAAAAACTACACTACCGGGCAAAACTGAGTTTGGTTATACATATATAAAAAGAACTGATGCCAATGTTCCAGGTTTGGCCCAAGCCTGATATAAAAAAGAACCCCCACTATACAAGTATAATCCTCAGGGCAAAGGCTCCTGAAAAAAAAAGTTCACCAAATCTATCAGGAGAATAGAATAGAAAGGGGGGGGGGGTTGTCAGCCAGACGTTTCCAATACAAAGGCCCCCAAGATCGGAGAAGCGGGTCACGGGTTGTCAGCCAGACGTTTCCAATACAAAGGCCCCCAGCTTGGCGTAAGGCAGACATGATTTATGTGTCAAAGTTCACGAGAGAAAAACTTTCGAAAAATTATATAAACGGCAAAAAAAGACAATTCCCCGGACGACTGTGACAAAAATGCTCAGGCTAGGAGCTTGCAAAGAACACGCAACAAAAAACTCTCATGAGTTGAATAGTAGAAGCCCCAAACTCGGGTTTTTTGTCGATAGAGAAAAAAGTTTCCATTAAAATATTTCTCACTTTTCACCATCATCATAAAAAAAGGGAAATGGAGAAAGGAAGGAGGGGAATAGGCAGAAAGGGAGAGGGAGAAACAGAAAAAAGGAGGGTGGAACCGAAGGATTGAAAAATAAAAAAAGTAGAAGGGTTTATCGTGGTACCATAAAAATTGACTTTTGAGGGCTAAGTGTCGAGGGAGAGAAAATGAAACATATAAAGGATTGTAAAGGGAGTCATAAAGGAGAAACTAATTTAGATATTACTCAATAAAAACGAACAGTTTCGGCAGTTAATAGTTGAGTCCATAACAGAGTCGATAGTAGTGGTACTTTCATACAAGCACTGTGTAGAATTCTCAAGTGCTTTTGACGGCTATTGAATTTATCGGTCATATCCTGAACTTTTCTCTAGTTCTTTTGTGTCCTTTATTTCTTTCTTGTGTGTCTTTTTTATTTTGCTTTTTTGTTCCTTTCTTTAAATTACCTATAATACGTTCGTTTTGGATCTGACTTGTTTTAGTTCCATTATAAATTTTAATTTGACTTATTATAATGCCGGTGCTGGAGTATTCCTTTTCAAAAAAATGTGACTGCAAAAATCGTGATGTGTCCCTCTTTTTCTCACTTTCTTTCTTTCTTGATTTTTTCTTCATTTCGTTATTATTTCTTAGTTTCTTTATTTAACAACAAAACCACAAGAGGCTAATTATTATTCATTATTCTTCTTTTGTTTCTATTTTCTACAATTACTCGCAGACAATTGCAGAACCTCCCACTCTATCCGGAAGTACCCATTCGTAAGTATCTGAATTGGAATTTTATTAATTGCTTTTATTGAAATTAATTATCATTGGTTTTATTCTCGCTCGATCTATCTAATACAATTATGTAGATTGTAAAAATATTAAGAAGTGCATTCAACTTCAGAACTTTACTGAAATGAAAGTTTCTCCCATCATTTCCTATTTTTCGTCTCGAAATTGCAGGCCAAATTTAAAACGCGTCTGCCTTGTAAGCGCTAGGCCAAGGGTTCAATTCTCACAAGGGGGGTCGGGTTATCCTGAACGGATAAGGTTAATTCGCTGAACGGCTGGCTTTCTAGCTTTCTACTATTCCGTCTTCCTTCTTTCTTCAATTTGGGACGATAAGACCCTAAAAGTTACAGTTCCCTCTATCAAACCTCTTTAAAAATACAATAAAAAAGTAAAAAAAGAGGCCTCAAGATCAGGGATGGACTCCCAGAGTGTTCTATTCACACGGTGCCTGATATCATGGTGATGTCCCCTCCACTCACCAGAGAGGAAAAAATGGAAAAACTGTTTTATAGAAATTTATGGCGAAAGTTTGTAATTTTTTTTACGGGAACAAGTTGGAATTGGAGAAGACAGAAGGAAGAAGAAGGAGGAGGAGGAGGAGGAGGAGAAGAAGAAGAAGAAGAAAAAGAGAGGAGGAGTAAACGTATTTTAGGAGACAGCGGAGAGAGAAGAGAAGGAAAGGAAGAAGGTCGGAATTAAACTAAGAAGGAACAGTAGGAGGAGAAGATGGAGGATGTGAGATACGAAGAGGGAAGAGAAAGAGAAGGGACAGAAAAGATCGAGGAGGAGGAGGAAGAGGAGGAGTAGGAGAAGGAGAAGGAGGAAGAGGAGGAGGAGGACAAGGAGGAGGAAGAGGAGGAGGAGAAGGAGGAGGAGGAAAAGAAGAGATCGAGGAGGAGGAGGAGGAGGACAAGGAGGAGGAAGAGGAGGAGGAGGAAAAGAAGAGATCGAGGAGGAGGAGGAGGAAGAGGAGGAGGAGAAGGAGGAGAAGAAGGAGGAGGAAGAGGAGGAAAAGGAGGAGGAGGAAGAGGAGGAGGAAGAGGAGGAGGAGGAAAAGAAGAGATCGAGGAGGAGGAGGAGGACAAACTTGATGAAGGGGGCGGAGGAAAAGAAAACACAAGAAGAAAGCAGAGATTTTATCGTTAGAACGAGAATAAAAGGAGACAGAGTGGGAAAATATAGAAGATGATGAAGGAGAAAAAGCTTAGGATATCGGGGAGAGGGAGGGAGAGAGAGAGAGGGAGGGAGGGAGAGAGAGAGAGGGAGAGGGAGAGAGAGAGAGAAGTAGAAATACAGGGATAAAAAGAAGAAGAAGAAGAAGAAGAAGAAGGTGAAGAAAAAGAAGGAGATTAAAAACAAGAAGCAGAACTGGAAAAAAGAAGGAAATGGGAGAAAGAGAGTGTAAAGTATGGGCATGAATTAGATGGAACAAAGAGAGAGAGAGAGAGAGAGAGAGAGAGAGAGAGAGAGAGAGAGAGAGAGAGAGGGGGAGAGAGAGAGAGAGAGAGTTATTATTAATAGGTTATGCTTTTTCGATCCTAAGCCAATAATGCAGTAATCCTCAGTGCTCTAGCAAACCCTCGCTACAAAAGCGTCTCGATTTCGAGCCTATGTACACATTACGCTGATGTAAGCATTGTAAATAGTCGGTATTACATTTCCTATTTCCTACCGAGAGAAAATAATCCTATGTAAACACCAAGTAATGTTCCAGCTTAAGAAAAGACTGCGTTCAGCAAAATGCTGTCGTGTAGCAAAATGCTATTATACGTATGAATAGAACTATGCATGATAATGAATTAGCTAGCAAAATGCTATCCTGTATAAATAGAACTATGATAATGAATTAGCTAGCAAAATGCTATTATGTAGAAGTAGTATACTCGTATATTAATGATAAAAAAATGTCTCATATAGTTTCCTTCAGAATCGAAGCATTTGCATTTGGGTAAAAAATGTTCGCTGGCAAGTCGATTTCTATGTAAAATATTGCGAAACACGAAAAATTCGACATCCGAAAATTGGACCGAAAAAAAAACTGAAGGTGGAGAAGGAGGAGGAGGAGGAAGATGAAAAAATCAGAAAAGAAGAAGGATGAAAAGGAAGATGAGAAGAAGAAGAATAAGGAAGACGACTTGCTAGTTCAAGCTAGTTGCTAACCAAAACCTCACCAAAGTTATACACTATCATGTGAGTATCATGATTGTATAGCTAAAATGGAAAAGTTTTTTTTCGCTCGCCTTTCTTCCGATGGAAAAACGTACATTTGATATTATCTTTGGTACCTAAGGAATAAGTTTTCGCTGTGTTGGTTATTTTTTTGTTCTTTTCAACAAAGAAAACAAAGAAAAAAAAAAAAAAAATGATAGGAAAGGGAAGAAGGAGAGAGAAAGAGAAAGAGGGAGAGAGAGGGGTTGAAAAAACCTTGAGGGGGGAAATTTCGTTAACGGACGAAAGTTATTACGAAACAAATCTAATATTACAACAACTCGGCGTTATATTATAGAACGAAACAAAATATGAACAGGCTAAAGTTTTGTGGAGAGAGAGAGAATGAAAAAAACTTTCCCAGAAAAGTAATGTTCTATTAGGATATTTAATAATAATAAATTTAGAGGGAGAGAGAGAGGGAGATTTTGGTCGCAAGAGAGGAAAAGAGAAAGAAAAACAGAGCGAGAGAGAGAGAGAGAGAAATCCAATATTACTTCGTTAAGTTCCAGGAGGTAACAATATTCTGCATGGCGAGTAATATTCTGTACTATTGCCATTAATAATGAAAATATTGCTGGGGAACATTTCTGAACTAAAGTTAAAAAATATTGCGCTGGTATCCGGTTGGGTGACCATCTAAACCAGGGATGTCCAACTTCCATGTGTATATGCGGGCCACATATGCTACAGTGGCAGGTAATTCGCGGGCCACATACACAGGGGAGCTAAACAATCATCGAGTGCTGCCGTCTAGCGTCTGTTCCAAATCTCACTCAGGGTGGGTGCGGTTAATGTGAGTAAGAATATTGGATACCTAGGTAGGTGCTAGATATGTTGTGTTAAACTAAGTTGCTTCTTTTTTTTTCTTTTTTAAGAGGTTTGACAGAGGGAACTGTAACTGCTATGGTCTTATCGTCCCGAAATCGAAGAGAGAAGGAAGACAGTTTCGGCAGTTAATAGTTGAGTCCTTAACAGAGTCGATAGTAGTGGTACTTTCATACAAGCACTGTGTAGAATTCTCAAGTGCTTTTGACGGCTATTGAATTTATCGGTCATAAATAATAATAAGGATATAGTTTAGGATGTAGGTTAAGGTGCTTACTTTATCGGTCCCTACAGAGCCATAACAATATCCTTGTATGTAGGTACATTAATAAATATCTATCAATAACAGTTACCTATACTACGAGTACTTATTTATGTATCTAGGTATATAGATAAATCGATAAAATACCTAGGTAGGTATCTACTCTAGATTTTTAGTGGCGAGAGAGACGAATGGAACGAAAACGTTTATCGGTCCCCACAGAGCCATAACAATATCCTTGTATGTAGGTACAATAATATATATCTATCAATAATAGTTACCTATACTACGAGTACTTATTTATGTATCTAGGTATATAGATAAATCGATAAAATACCTAGGTAGGTATCTACTCTAGATTTTTTTATCCAGACAAAAAAAAAAAAAAGGAAGTCAAGAAATAGCAAGACGAAAAAAATGATAAAATAAAGCTATGACATAAAATGGGATAAAGTATCTATGAGTCTAGGAAAATATTAGAATTCAGAAATAAAAATATCTACAATACTTTGGCGGCATAAATATGTTATGGGGCAGTGGTTCTCAAACTGTGCTCCGCGGAGCACTGGTGCTCCGCGAATAGCTTTCAGGTGCTCCGCGAAGAGCTTCCAGGTACTCCGCATAGTTTCATTTTTCTTACCGCATTTAAAATAAATTCCAACATTTTTTAAATTTTATTATAACATCAAGTGTGTTTTCTATTATTTTTTCTCTATTTTTAAACATTCCTAAAAGGTTGGGGGGGCCCCGTAGAGTTTACAGCAGTTGCTTGGTGCTCCGCGGCCAAAAAAAGTTTGAGAACCACTGTTAGAGGGGATTTATTTATACCTATTTTTTGGTGGTGGAGATACCAAATGTCCCAGCTTCATGATGATGTACACTTATACAGAGATTAGTATCTTTTTTCTATATATTTATATTATTTATTTATTTACTTAATTACCTATTTAATTTAATATTCTCAGACCAATATCAGTGAATGGAGAGCAAGTGACCATGTGTGACAGGCCTTAGTTCGTAATACGTACCTATACAGGGTGTAATACGTAATACCTAATTACCTATAAGTCTTTTACAGGTCTGGGAAAAACTTTGCAAACACCCTGTATGTTGTACATAAGCCATACTTTGTACATTACAGATATGTAGGCACTTTCTATACATACTTTTCAAAAGAGTAATGTCTTCTCTTTACTATATTTTTCTCTCTAACTCCACAGGGGTCTTACTACACTGTTTCTTACTAAAACTCTATACAGGGTGGGCCGGAAGTTCTCTGTCAAGGATCATAGTTGAGGACAAGGGGTGTAGGTTCAATAGCTTACCTGGTACATATAGATAAGTTGGTGTTGTTGGAACTTCGATCAAAAAGTGAGAGGGTGATGAGAAGCGAGAGAGAGGGGGGGGGGGTAACATCT
>NW_007379489.1:39880-50893 GCF_000475195.1 Diaphorina citri
TATCACATTCAACACCAGTTGAAGAAGGGATATTCCCCTCTAGATTTCGCTAGTTACCCTCCCAAACTTTGAGAACGGATGGTCTAGCCTTCCCTGCTAGGATTAGAAGTATCCCTATTAAACCCCCATTTTAAAGGAACGTTTATAAAGTTCAAATTCAGCAACCCAGGGCTTGGATACAGGGGTCTACATTTACCTTTCCCCAATTCCATTCAGAGGACGACTAACAATCCGTAATCAGCAAAATCTGTAAAAAAAAAAAAAAAAAAAAAAAAAAAAAAAAAAAAAAAAAAAACAAGAGGAGTGCCTGTAATTTTAGACCGACCACTCACTATCAGGTAGACCTTTTTGCTTCTTTGCTTCAATACGAGTATATCACATCACAATCGGAAAACCGTGTAGTTATTATCGAAGAACAAGGGGACACTTTGTCCACCATTCAAGAAGAAAGGAGCCGCGTCATTTTCTCGGCTTTTTATTTCTGAAAGAGTTTCCAGTAAAATTGGTATAGTCGGTGGTCAATTTTCAATTTCTAAAAAGGCCATTTTTTGAACTCAGGCCAAATCTAAAACAATGGGAATAAGCACAAATCTATATTTTATTCTCCTTCTCCCTCCCTTTCTTTCCCTTCTCTCTCTCGATTTTATCGAATCAATTTTGTAAATCTAATAAATTTCAAAGTAGGTAGGTATGTACGTAGGTAGCTCTGATATTTTTACAAGCTCGCTCGTAAATTTGAAATTTACATCCATACAAAAGAACTCTCTCTATTCGGTCGTGTTTTCTTTCAGCAGTAGGTTACACACGAATTATTTCCCCTCTAGTTTCAAGTTTTTTTCAGTCTGCTACACGTGCTACAATTTTTCTCAAATCAATTTTTTAATAAATTTATTTTAAAAAGGGGTACGATTTTTCTCAAATCAAATCGTGAATTGTGGTGTAAAGCAGAGAGCGTCTTCACAACTTTTTGTGGGTATCACAGCACACCATCTAAACCAGGGATGTCCAACTTCCATGTGTATGCGGGCCACATATGCTACAGTGGCAGGTAATTCGAGAGCCACATACACAGGGGAGCTAAACAATCATCGAGTGCTGCCGTCTAGCGTCTGTTCCAAATCTCACTCAGGGTGGGTGCGGTTAATGTTCCACGACTTGGCGCTTACAAGGAAGACGCGCTACCCTGCAAGCTAACTGTTAAATAACTAGGCTGGCGAAATGAGTCTGTGAAAAGCAACTTTTGAAACCCGAATTTTTGAATGTCCTATGTCAGGACAGTCAGAGAGAGCAAGGGAGCTATAAGGAGAGAGAGAGAGAGAGAGAGAGAGAGAGAGAGATGATGTGGTATAAACAGAAAAAGAGAGAGAGGGGGAGAGGGAGAGAGACAGACAGAGTAAAGAAGGGTAGGGAGGAACGGAGAGGGGAAATGAGATACCTAGGTAATAAAAAGTTGTGCGAAGCTACGAAGGACAGAAGATGAAGATGTTATCTCTTTTCCACAGTTCAATAACATTCTAGTCAGTTGAGAGAGAGAGAGAGAGAGAGAGAGAGAGAGAGAGAAAGAGGGAGGGAGAGAGGGAGAGAGAGGGAGAGAGAGAGAAAGAAAGAGAGAGAGAGGGAGAGAGAGAAAGAAAGAGAGGGAGAGAGAGAGAAATATAGACTTAAAGGGGAGGGAGAGAGGGGGATCTATGTACCTCGTCCTACCTCAGTTCATACTATGAAAACTTAGGGGAAAAACTAGGTAGATACATATGTACAGGAGAGATAGGGTAATATTTCTTGAGAATTAACAGGGGAACTTTTGGGAAGAAATTGCAAAAAATATAGAGATGAATTTTTATTGAAAGGTTTTCTCCAAAATGAGCCTCAGCCAGTTAGCTTGGAGGGTAGCGCGTCTGCCTTGTAAGCGCTAGACCGTGGGTTTGATTCCCGCCCGGGGCGGATTTTATCCTAAACAGATAAGGGTCGTTCTCGGAACGGCTGGCTTTCTCATATCGTGTCTTCCTTCTCTCATTGCTTTCGGGACGATAAGACCTTAGCAGTTACAGTTACATAGACCTTTTTTTTTTCTCAAGACCTCAAGACGAAGGTCGAGTTCCGAGTAAATCAGCTTTAGTGTTTTTAGTTTTATAATTATTTTCGATTGAAAACATGTACGACTTTTACAAAAACTTATGTAATGAATACCTATACCTACATAATGGAGATTCATATCAACATAATGCATTTTCCCCCTGATTCTTGGAAAAAAATCCCATTAGTGAAAAGGGAGGGAGGGAGGGAGGGAGGAAGAAAGAGAAACAAAGAATATAAGTAGTTGGGTACTTATAACAAAGTAAGAAATGTACTGGGAAAATAATAGTGGGAGGGAGTTGAAGAGGGGTCAGTGGGAATTGAAGGAGGAGGAGAGGGAATTTAACAATAGAAAATAAGGGAAAAAGGAAAAAAATATGAAAATGGAGGGAAAATAGAGAGGGAATTAGAGAGAAAAAAAAGGTATGATACGTTTATTCGTAGCATTTTTACCGTAGAGTAACATACTTGTATTGTCGACCTCAGATTTGGATTTTTCCCAACTTGTTACATAGGAATCGACAATTTATTTATAGTTTTTACTCATTTGCAACTCCTCCATTCCACATGGCAAATCCTCTGGTACTTGAAGCGTTTTATTGTTATCGATTCCAGTTTTATTTTGTATCTGGACAAAACCGTTTCATGTCGATGATCTCATAAAGTCGCTCATATTGTCTATCCGTCAATAAATCTGAACAATCCCGGCGTTTTATTGCTCGTAAAATTGATTACCTCATTCCTTCTGTATTTGTACACCGAGTATCTACACCGAGTAGGTATCTATACATCCGAGAGCAGAAAATCCGGAGCTGATTGACATGGGAAGTTTTTCAATGTCGAAACAAAGGAAGTCAGTTATAATGTCGAAATTATTTCCATTTTCCATTGAAAATAGAGTCAGCTAGAAAACCAAAGACAGTGTAGCTGCAGTAGACAATAACTCGAAACTTCAGTGGAAGTGAGGTAACCAGCTAAAAAACACTCAGAAAAGTTTGTCGAGAGTTAACAAATGGAAATGTTGGAAGTCTAAATTGTCCCTAAATTTTAGCACCTGAGTGTATTTGGTAAAAAGTAATAAAGTGGTAAGACGTACGACTCCAAGAGAGTATTATAGCTATCAAATAGTTTTATGTTTTCCTCTCATCGATTGTATTTGGGAAAATATGTAGGTATAGGTAGGTAGGTACCAAGTACCGACTTACTTGAAATAGTTAGGTATCCACAGCTGTTACACAAGTAGTTACGTAGGTAGATCATAAATATTATTGTCTAGGTGAGTAAAATTTTATGTAGGTACTTATGTAGGTAATTCGTCAGTTTATATTTTTCCCGAAACTTCCCAACGGAACTGTTCTCTTCATTTGGGGGTATAAAGGACTCTTTTATAGAAGTCTTGAAAGTTTCAACATCATTCTGTGAAAATATCTAAAGCTGTGTCCCAAACATATTATGTAGTCGACTCCGCGCGCCGTCGATGTATGTTAATTGGTGATTCTCATGATTTTTTTTTATTATCTCAGAAAAAACTATAAAAATTAAAAAAAATATTGAGACTAAAACGAAGAAAGGAATATTGGATACCTAGGTAGGTACTAGATATGTTGTGTTAAACTGAGTTGCTTCTTTGCTATAGACACTCAATTTTGCATCTCCCACGATAAATGTTTGACTGTAGATGCTGGCAAAATTTCCACCGACCCTTGACAGGTAAAAAGAAAATCTCAAAGTGCTTAAAAGGCTTCAAGTTTTCTTCGGAACGTAAAGCCTACTTTGGTACGTGAAAGTCTCAGATTTCAGAGCACAAACAACTGTGCCCAACTTAAAATTTTCTAATGTCGAGCTAAAAATCTTAAAAGCCCAAAGTAGAACTTAGGAGAGTGGCAAGCTTGCAAACTTTGGCCTTGTGAAGTGAGTGAAATTAGTTTTCCTTTGAGTATCAAGTTCTGAGAACAAGTTAGCAAGTTAGTTCTTTTTTAGCATGAAAAATTCAAAGTACCCACGCTACGTACCCTTAACCGGGCAAAAATATCTACTGTCTTTTTTGTCTAAGAATATAAACATCTTAGAATAATATCTACACACAAACATCTGAAGGACAGTCAGCTTAATCTTATAGTGTTTGTACTGAGACAGAGGCATAACAATACTGAAGTTGAGGAAGTACTAAACAAGGTACCTTCTTGTTTTTCAACACTTAGGAGGTGAGTAAAGTTGGCCCTGTCTGCCTAGTTATCTTGGTTGGTAGCGCGTAAACGCGCCAATCTGACCTCTGAAGAGTCTGAAGTAACTTGGCCAATCTGTAACTTGGCCAATCTGACCTCTGAAGTATTATAAAATATTGGAGATGATAGTCCAACAATTTCAATCTTAGTTCGCAGGACTGCAGGACACTACAAAACCACAAGACACAACACCTACTATGTACAAAAGTTCAGCTCACTAAATAAAATCATTTTATTAATACTCACACTTCTTAATAATGTTTATAAAAATTACAAACGTCAACATAAATATTAGAAATGGATGATTCTTCTAAATCAAGAACATATTCTGGACGATATTATCGTGCTGGCAGAAGATCTAGGAATCGTTATTTAGACAAAGCAGAATCGCATGCTACCTCTTCCGATGGATCAAGTATCATTGAACGACGTTATAACGATTCTTTTGATTCCGAAATTCATCGCTCTCGGAGAAAATCAAATAGCAGATATATTAACAATTTGTCGCGACCGACTGATCATTACATATTCAAGCCTTTAGCTCTAGAAGTCTATCATCAGCATCGACGACGTTCAGTCGAAGATGACGCACTTAGGGCACTTCAACTAGCTTACTATAATGAAGAATTAAGACGTCTAAGGAGGGAAAGGAGACAAAACGCAGAACAGGAAGGGAGCGTTGAAGACATTTATTTGAGCAGAGCAGAGCGACGAAGTCAGTGGCGAGAGAGACGAATGGAACGAAAACGTCAGAGAATGGAAGAGAGACAACGAAAACTAGAAGAAAGAAGGAACAGACACTAGACGCGCATCAAATCTTCTTTTTTAGCCCGTCCTTCCTTTATTATTACGATAGTAATAAAAAAAGGTATAGTGGACGGGCTATTGTATTCGCTTCGGTATCGTCAGTCTGTCTGTCCGTCTGTCTGTCTGACCCCATGTTGGGACACACTGCATACCCTCCTACTTAATATTAAGTTATTGTTATAACAAAAGTCTAACTTTTACCTTTGTCACAATACCCGTCACAGTTGAGCTTTTGATTCTCTGTAAATAATGTGATGTGTGTTGCTTGTGGCTTAAGCTTTTCTTCTGCGGAGCTCTATGATGCTTTGTGTGGGGTTTTTGACCACAACATTTCTAGATTTTCCATTTTCTAGCATTGTAAGTAGATTTATCTTTTGTTTGATGTGTTCTTAGATGCTATTCATATATGTACTTTCATAGTTAATTTTCTTCTCATGTGGGTTTGTTTAGTAGATTAGTTTGGTGGTTTGTTCCGTCAAAGAGTGTCTTCAGCAGTTCAGAGAGGAAACGCGGCGAGTCGAAGGACTGAGGGACTTTGGGAGTGGAAGAAGGCTTGAAAGAGTTGTATTATAATCATCTTGTCGATGTTTGATGGTTTGTATAAATTTGACCCAAACCGGTTTTTTCCCAAGAAGTTTTTAAGAAGGACTGAGGGACTTTGGGAGTGGAAGAAAGCTTGAAAGAGTTGTATTATAATCATCTTGTCGATGTTTGATGGTTTGTATAAATTTGACCCAAACCGGTTTTTTCCCAAGAAGTTTTATAGAGGGCACTGTAACTGCTAAGATCTTACCATCCCGAAAGCGAGAAGAGGTAAAGTAAAAAGTTAGTTAACTATATTTATCCGGAGGCTACATGCAAAAGGCTATGTACATTCAGTTAAAAATTGGCGTAAATAGACATCGCCCCAAACTACAAAATTGCAATCAATTTAGGGACTATTAAAGCCCCATACAATACAACGGAAAATACAAACACATACAATACAACGTACCTATTTACCTATCTATTGGAATACCAGGATAATGGTGGTTACCCAAATAATAATGGTAGGTACAATACTCAAAATTGGACTTTGAAACTACAATAAGGGACCCCCGCAATGATAATAACGAGGATTTATGCCGCAGACTGGGGGGCTTTGGAACTGGGGCCCGTTCTCAAAATTATTGAAACGGGTAGGATGGGGCACTTCTGGATGGTCAGTAGTTTTAAAAAGTTTGACCAAATCAATATTTTTTTTTTTTTTTTTTTAAGATTAGTGTTTCACCGCCATTTTCATTTCGTAGCAATGAAACAACTGCTACATGTGGTCTGTGTCGTAGCATGCCCATCCCGTAGTATGTCCCTCATCAGTTGAGCGATGAGAGACACAATACTTCCCATTTAGGTGCTGGGTCAACACGAGAACACCACAGAAAGTAACCCGTTGAAATATTTTCTTTGGTGAGCTTGATGAGCAAATTCATCGCTATTCATTTACGACCTACTCACTTGTGTTCTATTCTGTGTCCCAAACATATTATGTAGTCCACTCCGCGCGCCGTCGATGTATGTTAATTTTATTGTCGACTTGTCGAGGTAGTAGTAGTATACGGTTTCAGTCGACGTCGATCGATGGTGTCAACTTTGAGTGGACACAGTTTTATAAAGACTCACAAACACATATATTATCTAGAAGAAACAAATGGTGATAGGGTGCAAGAGCTCGTTCAGAAGAAACCTGACATTTCAAATAAAGCTCTGAAAAAATAGCATAATATTTCATTTTCCACTACCAGTGCTAGTTGTTGGTTTTGTACTTAGTGGCATATCCCTAGATTTCGAGTCTCTGTATATCTTGGATTTATAAAATAAATTGCATTGGAATCCAACCATACAACGAGTAAAATATAATACTCGTACTATTCTTTATCCACATGTAATGTATGATTGCTTGTAGGATGTTTTGTAAATGTAAATGCAGTTTCTTTGAGTTATTATATCACAACTTTGGTGCTCACTGCAGCATTGTAGGGTTTTTCCCAATATCTCAATAATCCTAACATCCAATGTTTACCTACTGTAAATGCAGTTTCTTTGTGTTATTATATCACAACTTTGGTGCTCACTGCAGCATTGTAGGATTTTTCCCAATATCTCAATAATCCTAACATCCAATGTTTACCTACCATGCTGGCACCGGTCGCTATGCGCATTTATATGTCATAGCTACTCATTTTCCTCACGAGGCTGAGTGGGCCCCGCAACATCCAGTCACAGAGTCAATCATTTGCTTGATACAAATTTCTTGACCCCGCCGGGAATCGAACCCGGGTCTCCCGCGTGCAAGGCCAGTGCAGTGAGCACTACGCCATGGGAGCTGAGGAGGATGTTTTAGTTGAGGAATGTTTCATAGAAAGGGAACAGGAATTGCACATGAAATATGAGGCCACACCCCAAAAAACAGCCAGACACCCCGATAAACAGCTAGAACAGATCCTCTAGCCGCGGTTTTGGCCTAAATTAGATGAAAAGCTACTCGCCTTTTCACGTTAACCCCACCCAGCCTGTAAGATGGGGAATAGCCAGCAGCACGCGGTTTCCCAGAATTATTAATGATGGTCACCCATCAGAATAAAAACTGTATTATTTTTTTTATGATTTCGCCGAGACACGAACTACCAAACTGTAGATCTCGCTACAGACCTTGTACAAACGAGCAATCAATTACCACTCACACTCCTATTCCTATATCGGAATTGTCGAAACTTATCGCATGCTGCGGTGAGAACATGCAAACAAAACTTCCAAACCGTTTGAAACTTTAGTCTCGTAGCAAACGTCTGAAGATAACGGATTCAATACAATATGTCATGAAATGTCATGAATCATGATTTCAATGTCATGAAACTCATCAGGACGTGAAACATCTTGCAGATTTTAAAATGCAAATTTAATCCGAAACGTGCCGACAATCTATCATTTCGCGAAGATAAAGGAAAATTGGAAAATAATTTACGGCGATGTCGTGCTGCTAGAGACGCGACGAATAAAGAAAACATTTGCCCCATCTTAACTCATTACTTGAAGTGGCGTAAATATTTTGACTCATTACTTGTAGTGGCGTAAATATTTTGACTCATTACTTGTAGTGGCGTAAATATTTTGACTCATTACTTGTAGTGGCGTAAATATTTTGACTCATTACTTGTAGTGGCGTAAATATTATTTTGATTCATTACTTGCAGTGGCGTAAATATTTTGACTCATTACTTGTAGTGGCGTAAATATTTTGACTCATTACTTGTGGCGTGAATATTTTGACTCATTACTTGTAGTGGCGTAAATATTTTGACTCATTGCTTGTAGTGGCGTAAATATTTTGACTCATTACTTCTTGTAGTGGCGTAAATATTTTGACTCATTACTTGCAGTGGCGTAAATATTTTGACCCATTACTTGCAGTGGCGTAAATATTTTGACTCATTACTTGCAGTGGCGTAAATATTTTGACTCATTACTTCTAGAAGCGTAGATATTTGGAGTCATTACTTCCAGTCAGGGCCGTATTTGGGGGGGCGAGGGGGCCCGGGCCCACCCCCTCGAGCTTCATTTTTCTCCTTTACTGTACGTCAGACACCGAAAATTTGCAGACGAAATCCTAGACACAACCCTGCTTTCAGTGAAGTAAATATTTTTACATTTTTAGTCATTACTACTAACTTGTGGAACAGATATTTTGACATACAACTACAACTTCCACTCTTGTTCTTCGTTGTGAGTATGCCAGCGCCAGATTTATGAGAGATCCTAAAGTCCTTCAATTCTTAATTTCCACCGTTTCATAGGCTAAAGAATGTTACCTTTGCAGCTTTGCACTTTTTTTTACCTATTAAATTAAAGTAGGTACCTACTTTAATAGGTACAAAAAGTGCAAAGCTGATATGAGAAAAAGAGAACAATACCCAGGTAGTTAGGTACTAGTTATTGATATTCTACTTCGGCATGTTTTTTGAACATAACAATACGACTATTTAGGAAAGGGAAAACGTTTTGTTCAAATGATTTCTTTGCTAGCAAAAATTTTCAAGGACTTTGGAAATTTTCCTCTTTTGTTTTAAAAAATATTTGAGAAAGAGAGAGAGAGAGAGAGAGAGAGAAAGAGAAAGAGAGAGAGAGAGAGAGAGGGAGGGAGGGAGGAGAAAATCTGCCACACTCAAACTACAATAGAAATAGAAACCCATAGAGAATTTCGCTTCTTTGTTCTACCATGGATACTCTATATTCTTGTCCTTTTCTAGAAAAAAAAAAAAAAAAAGTAACAGAAGAACCGATTTTTTTGAGGTGGAATAGAAGAACTCAGGGAAATATTACGTTTTTCTTTCTACGAGAGACAAAAAAAAAAAAAAAAAAAAAAAAAAAAAAAAAAAAACATATTTAAAGAAATAAATAATTCTTTGAAATTTTCAAGATGTTACTATTTAAAGCTAGCTGGGGAGGGAGATTCCTACGCTTTTTTTTTTTTTTTTTTTTTTTTTTCGTTTAGTTTAGTGTGGTAAGAAGGATTCCCTATCTCTATCTACCTACTCTTAATCAAGCGAGAAGATTTATGAAAAATCTCTCTTCCTTAAAAACAGTGTAGGTAACTAGGTACTCAGAGCTCTCTCTCTCTTTCTCTCTCTCTCTCTCTCAAGCTTTGCACTGTATACAGGATAGCTTTAGTAAATGACCAATGACTGTAAAACGAACATAACTGGTATTTAATAAATTCTTAACACTGAGAAAAAAACTAGGGTGCCAGCAGCCCAATCAGGTGACTGGGTTCCGGCACTCTAGTATTGAACTCCACATCGGGAAGCCCGACACTATAATAGCAATCAGGGGAAGTAACCCAATAATAAAGTTCTTCCACCCTAAACTTGTGGCACCCTGTCACCATTTTTTCCCTCTCAGTGTACAGATATAGGTCTTTTTACCAACTGATTGGCCCATCTTCAAGCCAAATTTCCTATTACAAATATATATACATATTTTTTTTTAGACCTATTACGGATTTTATAAACAGATAACAGATAAGGTTCGTTCTCCGAAAGGCTGGCTTTCCCTATCCTGTCTTCCTTCTCTCTTCACTTTCGTGGCGATAAGATCTATAGAACTCACTTCCTATATGCTCAATTTTGTAACAAGTGTGTACCATACTTTTTATACACACCCTGTATATTTTTCAAACATTATTTATTACACGTTCAAAGCTTTACGAGTGTTTCATAATGAAAGTCTATTCTCAGGATACAGGGGTGATGACAGGAAACTTGTGAGCTACTTATTTCAAAGGATGTAACATGACTATATCCATCCCATAGTGCAGGGCTGGCCAATCGATCGATTGCGGATTGATTTTAAGTCGATCGCGACCAGCACACCCAGCAGTGTTTGAACTTGACAATATGAACTCGACAGTCTTAAGGTGGCGTTCCGATCCCGACCCGGCAGCGCGACCAAGCTGTGCGACCGCTGCCTACTGCTCCCTATGTATTCTTATGAAGTACTTTCCGAACCAAGCTGCTGGGAGGCGATAAGATCTATAGAACTCACTTCCTATGCTCAATTTTGTAACAAGTGTGTACCATACTTTTTATACACACCCTGTATATTTTTCAAACATTATTTATTACACGTTCAAAGCTGGTGTACGGTTTCAGTCGACGTTGATCGACGGTGTCAACTTTGAGTGGACACAGTTTTAAAGACTCACAACACACATATCTAGAAGAAACAAATGGTGACAGGGTGCAAGAGCTCGTTCAGAAGAACCCTGACATTTCAAATAAAGCTCTGAAAAAATAGTATAATATTTCATTTTCCACTACCAGTGCTAGTTGTTGGTTTTGTACTTAGTGGCATATCCCTAGATTTCGAGTCTCTG
>NW_007379490.1:0-10587 GCF_000475195.1 Diaphorina citri
AGTTAATACCCATGGGAAATCAATAGCTTATTGAAGGCACGTGTTTTGATTTTATCAGGGTTCGAAATTGATCTTTACACATTGTTTCAATTAAAGCTTTTGCACCTTTACTTTGATTACAGATTGTTTCAACTTGGAACTTCGTCTATTAAACGCTTGGGTCGTCTATTAAACGCTTTGTTTAGGTCCAGGTGAAATTTTATTGATGTTCCTAAATGACCAGGTAGGGGACCGACCCCTTCTAATTTAGTACACCTGGTAGGTAAGTTTTTTTCAATCCTAATTTTCTAATACGTTGTTCAGGAGGGTTTCCAATAGGTCTAATACGTAAGAGAACTTTTGTTGGTAAGTGAATTTTTAGTACTTTTAAGATCTCTTTTAAATCACTTTGCAATTAGTGGTTAGCGCAATGGATTTTGGATCTGGAGGTTATTGGTTCATGTTTGTTAGGATAAAAATATTTAGTACGTACAATTAATTTATCAGGGGGTGGCAAGAGTTAATGCTCAACACAATTGAAAAATAGATTACAAATTGCTTTTATTGATTAAAAGTTAAAAAGAAAAGATACCTTTTCAATTGATAACAACTGATAGGGACCTTTGAACGTCATAGAAAATTTCGATTTTATTTTATTGATGCAATATACCACCTAATAAATCAATTAAATATAATTAATTAAATGGTTGGATTTGAATAATACCTAGTATTACCATAAAACACCTATTTTAAGCTTTAGCAATCTATCTAATTTAATTTATTAAGATTAAACACAGTCATAGGTTATGATTTTTATGGCACAGTTATAAAAATACACATTCACTTCCTAGTTTTATATTTTAGTAGTAAAAAAATATGTTATATAAGAACAATTGATCATTTACACAAAAATTTACACAATCAAATAAAACCAAAACTGATTTACAAGTAAAAAACACAATTATTTCTTTAATCAACTTCAAAAAAAGTTTCAAAAAATACAAAAATTTAACAATAAATATTTAATTTGCATTATCTCAAAATTAAAGTGAATTTAATCAGTGCAATTATCGTTAATTTATTTTTATAGGCAAGTTCCACCAATGACAGGGTAGGAAAACACTTTTCGATTTTGCAAACTCAATAAAAAATATATAAAAATGGGATACGGGTTTTTCGCTCTCTTTTTTTCCTAGTTTTATCATTTTCTATGTATCATCTTCCCGTTTATTGTATTTTATTTTTTTTCGTATTCTCTCTTACTGGTTTTCGAACGCATTCCCTCTCTCCCCTTCCTCTTTTGTTTACAGTCTACCAACATCATCTGCTTTCGTATTCTCTCTTACTGGTTTTCGAACGCATTCCCTCTCTCCCCTTCCTCTTTTGTTTACAGTCTACCAACATCATCTGCACGAGAGGGAGAGAGAGAGAGAGAGAGAGAGTTGTTCTTTACTTCCTCTTTTTAGCGTTCGTTTTTTATTCCCAAATTGATTCGTTGGTGATCTCAAATGATGCTATTAAACAATTGAAAATTAAACTGATAAAAAAATCTGAAATAGCAATTTGCTACAGGTAGACATCCATAGGACACTTCTTTTGTTATTGATTTGTTCTCCATTCTAGTTATTTTAAGAAGTTGGAGACATAACATTCAAAACTAGAGGCGGGAAATAGCAATTTGCTACAGGTAGATATCCATAGGACACTTCTTTTGTTATTGATTTGTTCTCCATTCTAGTTATTTTAAGAAGTTGGAGACATAACATTCAAAACTAGGTGAAATAGCAATTTGCTACAGGTATAGATATCCATAGGACACTTCTTTTGTTATTGATTTGTTCTCCATTCTAGTTATTTTAAGAAGTTGGAGACATAACATTCAAAACTAGAGGCGCATAACATGCAACTTCCGAAAACAGTCAGCTCCAATTTGTTTACAAATGAAATTTCATTGTGATTAATGAAAATTGTTGTTACAATTACCTATCTTCCTTTCTTCCTTATTTGCATTGGGAATTAAACAGTATTTTCTTGTTACTTTTTTCATCGTTTTTGACAAAGATTTCGTGTTTCCAAACTATAGAGGCGCGAGAATTGATCCTTGTGTTTCGCCCACAATGGGTGACTTAGCCAAAGCCTTCGACAGAAAGATTCCTGTTTCCATTATCAATTGAGAATTGATTGTGCTATCCCTTTTTCCCTCATCGCATCTCATCCTTTGTACTCTCCTGTTCTTTTTTTTTATCAACAAAAAAAGGAATAAAAGCGCAAGAGAGAGCGAGAGCGAGGAATATTTCCGTTTACGAATTTCATTGGCTGAATACCAAAACTCCCATTGAAAAAAATAAGAACAAAGTGTACATAGTCAGAGGAAAGTAAAGTAGTTTTAGCCAGCCTAGTTAGCTTAGTTGGTAGTGCGTCTGCCTTGTAAGCGCTGGCCGCGGGTTCGATTCCCACCCGGGGCGGATTTTATCCTGATGGGATAATGGTCGTTCTCGGAACGGCTGGCTTTCTCCTATCCTGTCTTCCTTCTCTCTTCGATTTCGGGACGATAAGACCATAGCAGTTACAGTTCCCTCTGTCAAACCTCTTTTTTAAAAAAAGTAAATCGGTAATAGAAGAGAGAGAGTGAAATAAATAAAGAAAGAGATGGAGAGAAATTATGAAAGAAAGAGTAGAGCGAGAGAGAGAGAGAGAGAGAGAGAGAGAGAGAGAGAGAGAGAGAGAGAGAGAGAGAGAAATGATTGTTTGGTGGAGATGTCAAAACTCCCAATTGAAAACACTGATGAAATTTCTTGTTTGGTGGAGATGTCAAAACTCCCAATTGAAAACACTGATGAAATTCCTTGTTTGGTGGAGATGTCAAAACTCCCAGTTGAAAACTCTACGAAATTGGTAGTTAGGTACTTATCTACATAAATGTATCTTTGAGGTATTGGGTATTGGGTACTTACAAAAACCTATCTTGGTGAAAATATTCAACCGATTTTTTTTATTATTATTATTATTTATTTTTTTTTTTTACTGATTCCTCATTATTTTTAGGTCTCAATGTAGGTAAAGAGCCTTCAGGAGGAAGGATAGGTAGGTACCTACTTTATCTGCTTTATTTACCTGTGCCCTTTATTACACCAGGTTCAGAGAGAGACAGTGAGAAAGAGAGAGAGAGAGAAAGAGAGATCTAAGATAAGAAAGAGAGAAAGCTGAAAGAAAGAGAGAGAGAGAAAGGGAAAGAGAGATCTAAGATAAGAAAGAGAGAAAGCTGAAAGAAAGAGAAAGGGAAAGAGAGAGAAAGAAAGAGAGAGAGAGATCTAAAATAAGAAAGAGAGAAAGCTGTAAGGAAGAGAGAGAGAGAAAGAGAAAGAGAGATCTAAAATAAGAAAGAGAGAAAACTGTAAGGAAGAGAGAGAAAGGGAAAGAGAGAGAGAAAGGGAAAGAGAGAGAGAGAGAGAGAAAGAGAGAGATCTAAGATAAGAAAGAGAGAAAGCTGAAAGAAAGAGAGAGAGAAAGGGAAAGAGATAGATAGAGAGAGAGAAAGGGAAAGAGAGAGAGAGAGATCTTCAAACGCTGTCTTCACCTGACTAACCTGGAGTTCAAGAGCTTCCCCATGATGTTACATATTGCGAGTCTTCTCTCTTGTTTTGCTCTTTTTCCATTCAGGTAGGTGAGTAGGAGCTTGGTTTTTCACTTACTTTTTCAGTTATCAGTTATTCCTTACAGCTCCGCCTGAGATGTCCCAGAAACTCTTGGGGCAGTTTTGCTGGTCCCAAGCCCAAGTGAAGGAGGTGCTCGCCAGGTTAGTCACACTTTACCGTTCAAAACTTACATATTATGTAGAGTACCTTCCTTAAACATATTGTAATGAAAAGTAAAATAAGGGGCCTAATCACCAACCTTGTAGTTCTTACCCACGGGAAATAAATAGCTTATCGAGACACGTGTTTTGATTTTATCAGGGTTCGAAATTGATTTTTACACATTGTTTCAATTAAAGCTAATGCACCTTTACTTTGATTACAGATTGTTTCAACCTGGAACATCTAGGATGGGTCGTCTATTAAACGCTTTGTTTAAGTCCAGGTGAAATTTTATTGATGTTCCTAAATGACCAGGTAAGGGACCGGCCCCTTCTAATTTAGTACACCTGGTAGGTAAGTTATTTTCAATCCTAATTTTCTAATACGTTGTTCAGGAGGGTTTCCAATAGGTCTAATACGTAAGAGAACGTTTGTTGGTAAGTGAATTTTTAGTACTTTTAAGATCTCTTTTAAATCACTTTGAAATTAGTGGTTAGCGCAATGGATTTTGGATCTGGAGGTTGACGAAAGGTATCAGGTAGATACTTTCTTTACCTACCTAATGTTGTAAATGGTGCCCCTCTGATTCATTTTCGCTGCTGGGTCGCCTCTTTCTTCAAACGCCAACGTATTGTTGGTTCCTCTCATTGTTGGCATTGTTGGTTCCTCTTATTGTTGGTATTGTTGGTTTCTCTTATTGTTGGTATTGTTGGTTCCTCTTATTGTTGGTATTGTAGGTTCCTCTGCTGTGATTGTTGTGAATCCAATTCCTCACCCTCAGCAACCACACTTTCTACTACTGCTCGAAAGACGTCATCTAACACAAGTACGCATCGTCTGAACTGTCTCTGGTCGATCGACAATATCTGAAAGTCTGAAACACGTTAATACGTTCACTCTATGATGTATTTAAGCTGTCTTTTCTTTTCAACCCGAAAGCGAAGAGAGAAGGAAGACAGGACAGGAGAAAGCCAGTCGCTCCGAGAACGAACCGCAATATCTGTTAAAGTTGGGATAAAGTTCACCCCGGGCCAGAATCGTACGCGTGAAAAGAGCAAATTGAGTTTTCAACTTGGAGTTAAATAGATCTTAGGTGACGGAACACGGAACGGCTCCTTGAAAAACGCCAAACCAACTTACCAAAACATCAACAAACTAAAACTTTTGCAAACCGTTAGCGAGAAAGCATTGCAGTGACATTTCGAACGAGCTTTGTTTCATTTTTATTACTTGTTATTTTTTTTATTATCTAACATCATCATTATTATTACTATTACATCAAACGCTGTCGCAATATCTATCACTGGAGAGGCTGCACGCGTACAAGCTTTCTGTAAATTGAGTGACTTTTCAACATGAATTTATTTGACGGGGGCAGGTGAGTTGAGTCCTGAGGACCAAAAAAAAAGTACGGGTTAATTTTCCGGCGTTAGAAAAGTTGTGAGGTCATAGACCGAGAGGTAGGGAGCAAAAAGTTCTTCTTCGCCTTTTCCCGTGTACAGACGGGGCCGGCGTTTTTCGTCAGCCTCTCAATCAGCCCTTGGGTGATTGCTTGAGGGCTGACGTTTGGTTTGGCTTTTTGGCTACTATTTTTATTCTTATTTTTTCCAAGAGTGGATGCCCTTCGCACTTAAACGTTGCTATTTCCTTAGCAAGGGAAATGTGAGACTGGTATACTCCCTGTCCCTGTTTAAAGTTCCCCAGCCAGACTAAGCTGATTAAAGTCCCTCAGCCAGACTAAGCTGGTCTACTCCCTGTTTAAAGTCCCCCAGCCAGACTAAGCTGGTATCCTCCCTGATTAAAGTCCCTCAGCCAGACTAAGCTGATCTATTCCTTGTTTAAAGTCCTCCAGCCAGACTTAACTGATCTACTCCCTGTTTAAATTCCTCCAGTCAGACTAAAGCTGGTATCTTCCCTGTTTAAATTCCCCCCAGCCAGACAAGGAGGAGATCTGAGCCACCCTGTATATAAATACACGAGATAGCAATCATCGTTTTTACATTCATATCCAGAGCTCATCCCTCTTCACTTTGCGAGCGCGGAGCGCGGCTCTACAAAGGATATTATTATTATTAGGTAGGTAGGTTATTATTATTGTTACCTGCACACGCTTTCTACTTCTACCTACACAATCCACCTATCTCTACTACCTACATACATATTATTATTATTATTAGGTAGGTAGGTAGGTAGGTTATTATTATTGTTACCTGCACACGCTTTCTACTTCTACCTACACAATCCACCTATCTCTACTACATAGGTAGGTAGGTTATTATTATTATTACCTGCACACGCTTTCTACTTCTACCTACACAATCCACCTATCTCTACTACCTAACATACATACCTCCCTCCTTTACCTACCTACATATCCCAGGCTCGCATCCAGGATTTTATCGAGGGGGTCCCAAGTATCCAAACAGTGACTTACGCAGGATTTTATCGAGGGGGTCCCAAGTATCCAAACAGTGACTTACTGAGGGGGGATATTCCAAAATTTGGGGGCATTCAACCTTTATCCCAAGCACGTTCCTAGCTAACCGATTCCGGTGTTAACTCCAACAACGGCCTCTCCCGTCAACAATTTCCATCGATATTTTCAGGGTTTCTTAAGCTCCAATAGGAAAAATCACCGCAGGCAACATTTTTTTTTTACTTCAGAGAGGGAGAGAGAAAAAAACGTTTCGGGCCCTTTTGAGGAACCTAGGGGCCCTGGGACGGACCGGATTGGCCCCCCGCTGTAAGAGGCCCTGCTGCACCCTACCTGAAATAATACAAAGTAAAAAAAGGTAAAAAAAGATACGTAGGTACCTGGGAAATACTGAAATGCTGAGATAGGTATTACTTCAGAGAGGGAGAGAGAAAAAAACGTTTCGGGCCTTTTTGAGGAACCTAGGGGCCCTGGGACGGACCGGATTGGCCCCCCGCTGTAAGAGGCCCTGCTGGCACCCTACCTGAAATAATACAAAGTAAAAAAAGGTAAAAAAAGATACGTAGGTACCTGGGAAATACTGAAATGCTGAGATAGGTATTAAAATGTAGGTAGGTACATCAAAACAACAGAATAAAGTACGTACCTATATGTTTGGGATATGAAATTGGACGAGTTGAGTTGAGTCCCCGGACGATTTTTATACTACCTGAAAAAAAGTACCAATGTCCAACATATTTTCCGTCCTATGGTAAGTGTACCATTTATTCGCCCACCTAAAAAACGTACCATTTATTGGCCCACCTGTACCATACGCCACATAACTCACATAAGTCTGAACTGGACGAACTTTTTCAAGATCAAAAGAAAGGGCTTAAAGATGCTATCGAACCAGTGCTATTCAAAAATTGTAGTCATAAAAACAAAAATTAGAAAAATAAATGCGGGCAGGTGGGCCAATAAATGGTACATTTTTTAGGTGGGCGAATAAATGGTACACTTACCCTATATGTTTGGAATATGAAATTGGACGAGTTGAGTTGAGTCCCCGGACGATTTTTATACTACCTGAAAAAAAGTACCAATGTCCAACATATTTTCCGTCCAGGAATGAGGAGGCACTGTTGGCACAATATCTATATTATATCGATTGAAATTCTTGTTTGGTGGAGATGACAAAACTCCCAATTGAAACATTAGTTGAAATTCTTAATTTTTAGTGGAAATAACAAAACTGCCAATCGAAAAATTAGTTGAACTTCTTAATTTTTAGTGGAAATAACAAAACTGCCAATCGAAACATTAGTTTCAACTCTCGATTTAGTGGAGATGACAACAAAAGGTGAACTTCTTAATTTTTAGTGGAAATAACAAAACTGCCAATCGAAACATTAGTTGAACTTCTTAATTTTTAGTGGAAATAACAAAACTGCCAATCGAAACATTAGTTTCAACTCTCGATTTAGTGGAGATGACAAAATTCCCATTGAAAAAAAATAAGAACAAAGTGTACCTAGCCAGAGGAAAGTAAAGTAGTTTAAGGGAGTAGGATAAAGTAAATCGGTAATAGAAGAGAGAGAGTGAAATAAATAAAGAAAGAGATGGAGAGAAATGATGAAAGAAAGAATAGAGCGAGGGAGAGAGAGAGAGAGAGAGAGAGAGAGAGAGAGAGAGAGAGAGAGAGAGAGAGAGAGAGATAGAGGGGATAGAGAGCCCGGAGAGGGAGAGAGAGAGAGAGAGAGAGAGAGAGAGGGAAATGGTGAAAGAAAAAATAGAGCGAGAGAGAGAGAAGAAAGCTAAAGGAAAGGAATGAAAAAGGGAGAGAGGGGCTCGGATGTTTACTGTTTACGTACATCATCAGGTAGGTAAAAATAGGAAACAAAAACAAAATAATAATAAAATAAATAAAAATAAAAGTTTGGTAATACAGATACAATATAAACAAAAATAAATAAATAAAAACAAAGGTGGAAAAGGGGACCCGATTACATTACTTTCCTTCCTATAGGATAAGGAAAGTAAAAATCAAGTTGGGCTCACAACCTTTTTATTTCAACAGACTTCCATAGACTCACCCTCCCTCACAGATAACTACATGTTAGGGGGGAGGCAATGCGTTGTTGCCAAAGGCGCCACGGGGGGGCCGAGTGAATCTGTTGGTCTGTTTTTGATTTGTTTTTCTTACCCCCACCTCCCCTATTCGTCCTATTACCCCTCCCTAGGTGTGTTTATTTTTACCCCCACCAGCCCTATGTTTTTTTTTCCTGAGGTGTCTTTCTGTCTTTTCGTTGTTTTTTACGCCTGCAACGTCTAACGCCCTCTCTCTCTCTCTCTCTTTCTGTGTCTCTCCCTCTCTATCTTTCTCTCTGTCTCTCCCTCTCTTTCTCTCTTTTCCTTTTCTATCTCTCTCTTTCTTTCTCTCTCTATCTCTTTCTTTCTTTCTCTCTCTATCTTTCTTTCTCTATATCCCTCCCTCCCTCTCTCTCTCTCTCTTGCTCACTTTTTGTATCTCTCTCTCTCTCTCTTTCAAGCACCAAGCCTTGGTCCTAAATGGAGTTCGATTCCTGCTCGGGGCAAATTTTATATCCCAAATACCTAGATAAGGTCAGTTCTCGGAACGTCCACCAGCCTAGTTAAGTTGAAAAGGTAGCGTGACTGTCTTTTAAGCGCTAGATTGCGGGTTTGATACCAAGGGGAACTGTAACTGCTAAGGTCTTATCGTCCTGAAATCGAAAAGGGAAGGAAGACAGGATAGGAGAAAGCCAGCCGTTCCGAGATCCTAATTTTTTTTTCCTAAGGTGTCTTTCTGTCTTTTCGTTGTTTTTTACGCCTGCAACATTTAACGCCCTCTCTCTCTCTCTCTCTCTCTCTCTCTCTCTCTTTCTTTCTTTCTCTCTCTAAATTTCTCTGTCTTTCTTTCTCTCTCTGTGTGTCTCTCCCTCTCTATCTTTCTATCTGTCTCTCCCTCTCTTTTTCTTTTCTCTCTCTCTCTCTTTTTCCTTCTCTCTCTCTCTCTCTCTCTATCTCTTTCTTTCTCTCTCTCTGTGTCTCTCCTTCTCTTTCTCTCTGTCTCTCCCTTTCTTTCTCTCTTTTCCTTTTCTATCTCTCTCTTTTTTTTCTCTCTCTCTCTTTTTTTCTCTCTCTCTTTCTTTCTCTCTCTCTCGCTCACTTTTTGTATCTCTCTCTCTCTCTCTCTTTCAAGCCCCAAGCCGTTCCAAATGGAGTTCGATTCCTGCTCGGGGGAAATTTTATATCCCAAATAGATAAGGTTAGTTCTTGGAACGTCCACCAGCCTATAAGTTACATAGTTGAGAAGGTAGCGTGACTGTCTTTTAAGCGCTAGACTGCGGGTTTGATACTAAGGCGAACTGTAACTGCTAAGGTCTTATCGTCCTGAAATCGAAAAAGGAAGGAAGACAGGATAGGAGAAAGCTAGCCGTTCCGAGAACGAACATTATCCCATCAGGATAAAATCCGTCCCGGGCGGCAATCGAACCCGCGACCTAGCGCTTACAAGGCGTCTACCAAGCTAACTAGGCTGGATTATCCTATAAGGATAAGGAAAGTAAAAAAAAACTTGCACCTCGCATCTATCGGTCACTGATTGAAATAATGAAATCTGTGCGTGTGATTACTGTTTCGAAACAAGAAGAAGAAAAAAAAAAGAGACAAAAGGAGGGGAAGGAGAAGTATGAGCAGAAAAAAAGGAGGAGAAGGAAGAGGAGGAGAAGGAGGAGGAAGAGGAGGAGGAGGAGGAGAAGGAGAAGTATGAGCAGAAAAAAAGGAGGAGAAGGAAGAGGAGGAGAAGGAAGAGGAGGAGAAGGAGGAGGAAGAGGAGGAGGAGGAGAAGGAGAAGTATGAGCAGATAAAAAGGAGGAGGAGGAGGAGGAGGAGGAGGAGGAGGAGGAGAAGAAGAAGAAGAAGAAGAAGAAGGAAGAAAGAGAATGAGAGGAAGAAGAAGTAAAAAGAAATACAGAAAATGGAGTAGTATAGTAATGAAGGGAGAGAAGAAGAAGAAGAAGAAGAAGAAGAAGAAGAAGAAGAAAAAGAAGAATTGAGGGGCGCGCAGCAAGAAGGTCAAAAGTCGACTTTTGCCCTTTTTGCGTATACAGGCTTATTCGACGCGGAATTTTGTTCTCTACACTATAAATATAATAAACAGATTCAACTAACAGATAACAATGAAATATAGAATCAAGACAGAAGCAAGAATTTTAATGGAATAAATCATTCAAACCGTTCCTGAAAAGTACCATTGGGGGTACTTACCTATATAGGTAGGAACAAAAAGAAGATATCTTTATAGTTAGGTACGTTAAAATAAACCATTCTCATTATTATTATTATTATTATTATTATTATTATTATTATTATTAT
>NW_007379490.1:11737-23745 GCF_000475195.1 Diaphorina citri
GAACGAACATTATCCGTTCAGGATAAAATCCGTCCCGGGTGGGAATCGAACCCGCGACCTAGCGCTTACAAGGCGTCTACCAAGCTAACTAGGCTGGATTATCCTATAAGGATAAGGAAAGTAAAAAAACTTGCACCTCGCATCTATCGGTCACTGATTGAAATAATGAAATCTGTGCGTGTGATTACTGTTTCGAAACAAAACAAGTTTTTCATTAAAAAATAAAAAGGTAGGGGGGGGGAGGATGAGAGAAGAGAAAAGAGGGGAGAGGAGTGCTTGGGGGAGGAGAGGGGTGGAGGACACGTGACTTAAAAGTCAGTCTGTCTTCCCCCTCCCACCCTTAATATTAACACCCCCACCCTTCTGATACCACCCTGTAAATATTACCTATTAGGTATGATGATTCAATGATGTTTCATTTATTTTTTTACCTTTCAATCAACCTCAGTGTTGTAGTGGTTAGCGCAGTGGACTTCGGATCTGAAGGTTGGTGGTTCGAGTCCAAGTCAAGTCATAAAATTTAGCGTAGTGTATTAAACAGGGAACGACGTTTGTGACAAGCATTTATGCTACCCACAATTGAAATTCCTTTTTTTTTTACCTTTCAATAATAAGATGTAAACGGATTTAACTGATAGGGTTTGTTCTTGGAAAGGCTGGCTTTCTCCTATCCTGTCTTGTGTGTGTTTTTTTTATTACCCCTCAGTGTGTTTATTTTTACCCCCACCAGCCCTAATCTTTCCCTCAAGGTGTCTTTCTGTCTTTTCGTTGTTTTTTACGCCTGCAACATCTAACGCCCTCTCTCTCTCTCTAAATTTCTCTCTCTTTCTTTCTCTCTCTCTGTGTCTCTCCCTCTCTATCTTTCTCTCTTTCTCTCTCTTTTCCTCTCTCTCTTTCTCTCTCTCTGGTGTGTCTCTCCCTCTCTTTCTCTTTTCTATCTCTCTCTTTCTCTCTCTCTCTATCTCTTTCTTTCTTGTCTATCTCTCTCCCTCCCTCTCTCTCTCTCTCTCTTTCAAGCCCCAAGCCTTGGTCCTAAATGGAGTTCGATTCCTGCTCGGGGCAAATTTTATATCCCAAATAGATAAAGTCAGTTCTCGGAACGTCCACCAGCCTAGTTAAGTTGAAAAGGTAGTGTGACTGTCTTTTAAGCGCTAGACTGCGGGTTTGATACTAAGGGGAACTGTAACTGCCAAGGTCTTATCGTCCTGAAATCGAAAAGGGAAGGAAGACAGGATAGGAGAAAGCCAGCCGTTCCGGGAACGAACATTATCCGTTCAGGATAAAATCCGTCGCGGGCGGGAATCGAACCCGCGACCTAGCGCTTACAAGGCGTCTACCAAGCTGGATTATCCTATAAGGATAAGGAAAGTAAAAAAAAAAAACTTGCACCTCGCATCTATCGGTCACTGATTGAAATAATGAAATCTGTGCGTGTGATTACTGTTTCGAAACAAAACAAGTTTTTCATTAAAAAATAAAAAGGTAGGGGGGGGGAGGATGAGAGAAGAGAAAAGAGGGGAGAGGAGTGCTTGGGGGAGGAGAGGGGTGGAGGACACGTGACTTAAAAGTCAGCCACAAAATTAAACAAAATGAATGATCACAAACATACCAAATTGCATAATAAGTACCCGATGCGGAGTACTAAAAATAGATACCATCTTTACCTGTTCTAGAATTCAACCTCTTGTACTTGACCCTCAAAAAAAAGGTTACAGATCGAAGCTACCTCTGCTTTTTAAAAGAGAGAGTTTATAAAAATAGACCTTTACCTTAATTGCAACAATGCAAGGAATTCTCGCATTCTGATTGGTTCTTTCATTTTGGGTTGATGACTCATTGCTGCCATATCCATCTGGATAACGTATAGGTAGGTAGGTAGGTAGGTTATTATTATTGTTACCTGCACACGCTTTCTACTTCTACCTACACAATCCACCTATCTCTACTACCTACATACATACCTCCCTCCTTTACCTACCTACATATCCCAGGCTCGCATACAGGATTTTATCGAGGGGGTCCCAAGTATCCAAACAGTGACTTACTGAGGGGGGATATCCCAAAATTTGGGGCCATTCAACGTTTATCCCAAGCACGTTCCTAGCTTAACCGACTCCGGTCCGGTGTTAACTCCAACAACGGCCTCTCCCGTCAACAATTCAGTACTGTATTTTCAGGTGTGCCAAGTTTGAGCGACTTTGGCTGAAATCTAAAGGCCTGAGCATTGCGAACTCTTTTCGAGCTTTTTCGAAGTTTTGGCGTTCAATAGCTGCCGAACCGTACATTTCTCGAGGTCCAGCCCACGGTCACTTTTGATCATCATTAAGTATGGAAGCTGTCTGCAAAATTTGAGCGACCTGTGGCTAAAGGTAAAGTCGTCAGAAGCGATAGTTCCTTTTGAGCTTTTTCTCTGTATAGTCCTAAATGGCGGAACTTTGGTTCGGAATAACGGCCGAACCGTACCTTCTGGAAACGGGGCCCGAACATACATTTGATCTACATAGCTTATCGAATCTCTGTGCCAAGTTCGAGCGACTTTGGCTGAAATCTAAAGGCCTGAGTATTGCGAACTCTTTTTGAGCTTTTTCGAAGTTTTGGCGTTAAATAGCTCCTGTTTCTCGAGGTCCGGCCCGCGGACACTTCTGATCATCATTAACTATGGAAGCTGTCTGCAGTCTGCAACACACTTGACAGTTACAATCCCCTCTTCATAAAAAAAACTCCGTGTCTCTGTGAATGCCTTTTTATCCCTCCCTCACCACAGCCACTTTGGGAAGCCCGTCCCAAAAGTGACAAAAAATCCCACGGGACCCCCCTCCCCCCTCTATCTACCCCAGGGAAAAAGGGAAAAAAGCGGGGGAGGGAGGGATATTTTTTGAAAAGTCAAGTGCAATCCTGTGTTTCACTTTAATTCTAATATTTTGTCTTGATTTCTTCTTCTTCTTCTTCTTCTTCTTCTCCTCCTTCGTCTTCTTCTTCTTCTTCTTCTTCTTCTCCTTCGTCTTCTTCTTCTTCTTCTTCTCCTTCGTCTTCTTCTTCTTTTTCTTCTCCTTCGTCTTCTTCTTCTTTTTCTTCTCCTTCGTCTTCTTCTTCTTTTTCTTCTCCATCGTCTTCTTCTTCGTCGTCGTCTTCTTTTTCTTCTTCTTCCTCTTCTTCTTCTCCTTCGTCGTATTCTTCTTCCTCTTCTCTCTTTCTCTTCCTACCTCTCTTTCTTCCTTTCTTTATCTTTGTCTGATCTCTTACATCTTTCTGCCATCATTTGGGACTTTCCTATTTTCCCAGAAAATACAATATGTTTTGGATATCTTTGCCGTTCTCTCTCTCTCTCTCTCTCTCTCTCTCTCCTCTCTATTCCTTCCTCTCCATATCTCTCTCTCTTTCCTCTCTTTCTTCTTTCCCCATAAAAATTATGTCGATCAAAAGTATCCTTGGGCCCTGTTTCCAGAAGGCAGAAGGTACGGTTCGGTCGCTTTTCCAGACCAAAGTGAAGCTATGTAGGGGGCTAATCAGGGGAAAAGCTCAGAAAAAAAACTAGTGCTTTTTGCGACTATACCTTTAGCCACAGGTGGCTCAAATTTGACATCAGCTAAAGCCGTTCTGAGAACAAACCTTATCTGTTTAGCATAAAGCTCTCCCCGGGCGGGAATCGAACCCACGATCTCGCGCTTATAAAGTAGGTACAAGGAGCAAATAAAGCTTCGGCAGTGTTGCTTAGATTTTTCGAAATTAAAAATTCTTCTGATATAAATGTGGTATTACAGAGCGCCTAAAAAAAAACTCTCTCCCTTTAAACATACAAAAGCTAGAACTATTGGAGAGAGAGAGAGAGAGAGAGAGAGAGAGAGAGCAAATTTGTATTCATGAGTTAGTGTAATAAATAAGGATTACGGTATTACGTGTGGCGGCTCTTATCCCTTACAGAATTTGCAAAAAATATAATGAAATTATGTTCAAACTAGCTGAATTCCGTCGCTTCGCTCCGGAATCCCGCTAGTTCATCCCGAGGCATGGCCAAACTTGTGGAAAAGAAAAAAATGCCAGAAAAAGTAAAAAGAAAGAGCAGGAGCTAGAAAAAAAAAGGAGAAGGAGAAGATGAGGAGAAGAGGGAGAAGGAAGAAAGAGAATGAGAGGAAGAAGAAGTAAAAATAAATACAGAAAATGGAGTAGTAATGGAGGGAGAGAAGAAGAAGAAGTAGTAGAAAAAGAAGAATTGAAAATAAATTTTCGACCTTTTACCTACTGTTATTTTTTCGGAGTTTTGACCTTAGATTTGGATTTTTCCCAACTTTTTACATAATAGGAATCGACCGTTTATTTATAATTTTTACCCATTTGCAACTGCTCTCTTATCTTTCTACCTAGTTAGGATTTAGGGGAGGGGGAGAACTGAGCTTCCCACCCCTAGCCTGGAGGGGGCTGGGGGCCCCCTGGGGAGGAAAAGGGTGGGGGGAGAGGAAGTAGTTATTATTTTGTGTGATGGACATGATGTGTGCCAATATTTGCGTAAGGCGTGTGAAAATTAAGTACAATGAATGAGCTCTTTTTTCCATCACTTTTTTTTAGCAATAGAGCATAGAATAGAGCAGTGGAGCACTAGAGCATCCAGCATTAAAAGGTGAGAGCAAAAGGCTTTATGCTCTAAGCTTCAAGATGCATAATTATGGTATTATATCTTTGTTGAAGAAAGTTAGCTCTGATCTACAGCGTGTGTGTGAGTGTTTTTGTGTCTGTGATATTTCTGGCTATCCTCGCCCGCTCTTTCCTCTTGTAATTACCTTTGTTCGCTTTTGTGTTTCAAACAAAAATTATTGTCCATAGGTACCTCCATATTAAAAAAAAAACAATTAAAATTAAGCTTAATTAAAAAAATAATCAATGAACTTGAAATCTAATCTACTCCAAAAAAAAAAGATTATTCCGGGCGGGGGGTGTCCTTTGAACGCGTCTAGTACACAACATAAGTGGGCAGGTACGTGTTGGGATAGTAGTAAACAGGCGGGGCAGGCGTGGTCACATAGGCGGGGTACGTATAATAAGTCACGCCCACTGTAGCTTGAGGCGCTACATCAGAGCTCTCTTGTGACGAATCGCCTAACTTCGAGCTCGCACCGCTAGTTCGCAATTCTCCCGCTGTCCCGTAGCTAGCGCTGGTGTCGTAGCGGGAATCACCGTATCGTGGCCCAACTTCGAGCTCGCACCGCTAGTTCGCAATTCTCCCGCTGTCCCGTAGCTAGCGCTGGTGTCGTAGCGGGAATCACCGTATCGTGTGGCCTCTGAGCTGTGGCCTCCGGCCGGTAGGGGTAAAGGGTAGGGGAGGGGTTGGGGGTGGCCGTGCGAGGGGATGAGAAGAGCCGTGGCCAGTAGAAGTGTGGAGAGAATCTGTGGACCAACATTTTAAATTTTGTTTGAAATGTTTTCTTCTTAAAAAAAGTAATAATAACGGAGAGGATCTGTGGAGCAGAATTTCAGGTTTTATTTGAAACACCGGAATTTATGGGTTTTATGGGTCGATTCCAAGGCAAGAAGAAAAATCACCAGACTCAGTACACCCCAGTACCTGCCTATTAAATATAAGTAAATGCAATTTCTTTGTGTTATTATGTCACAACTTTGGTGCTCACACTGTAGGATTTTTTCCCAATATCTCAATAATCCTAACATCCAATGTTTACCTACCATGCTGACACCGGTCGCTATGCGCGAATATAAAAAAATGTGGAGCAGAACAGAGGTAATGTACCTACCTAGCTAAGCAAAAGCAAGAAGAAAATCTTTTAAAGAAGTAGGTATGTAAATTAGAATCTATTTATTTAGTCATTTGCAGAAATAGGTAAAAATCGGAAGCACTTACCGAATGCATGATCAAACGATTTTTCTGAACAACTTCACAAAATTGAACAAATCGATTGAAAATTTATCGAATTTATCGCTTTCGAAATTCAGAAAATAATTTTCTAAAGGATCAAGCTTAGAGAAAAACCGTCTGGAATTCCAAATCACTAGCACAGAAAAACTCCAATTCTTTCAACCTAATCACTAAAATTTTGCCGCACAATTTTTTCTCGACCTTTTTTTTACGTTTTTCCAATATGACTACGAGTATTTCGGAAAAATCTTCTGTTTGAAAAGCTGAAGGTTCCGTGGAAACTGACAGAACTGGTTACTGACTGAGGTCCAGAGAAGTCTGTGGGACCTCTTTTATATCTTGTGATCAAGAGGAGAGGCTGAGAAAAACGGGAAATGGGAAATTCGATCTGAAAAGAAAGAAGAAGAAGAAGAAGAAGAAGAAGAAGAAGAAGAAGAAGAAGAAGAAGAAAAACTGCTAATGGAACACCATATCAAAAAAGAAGAAGAAGAAGAAGAAGAAGAAGAAGAAGGAGGGGAGCTATTTTTTTTTCTTTTTCACTGATTTTTGGTAGGTATACCTTATTAAAACACCTGCCTCGGTGGTGTAGTGGTCAAGGCGCTCGCCTGGTAAACAGGAGGGCGTGGGTTCAATCCCAGCCGAGGTATGGAATACCTACCTCGGTGGTGTAGTGGTCAAGGCGCTCGCCTGGTAAACAGGAGGGCGTGGGTTCAATCCCAGCCGAGGTATGGAATACCTACCTCGGTGGTGTAGTGGTCAAGGCGCTACCTACCTCGGTGGTGTAGTGGTCAAGGCGCTACCTACCTCGGTGGTGTAGTGGTCAAGGCATTATTTTTAATTTCTTATTACAGTTACCTAGCTGTAAGCTCACTGCTCATTACATAATCATTTCCAAGTTACGCATCTCAGATGACTCTGTGAAACATGTGTCGCAACGTTTCTATCTTTGGTTTCAAGTTTCACCTGGTGTGTTATGTCCTATTCCCATAATCTTGAAACCATCTCAAGATAATCCTATAGTGTGTCCAGATCAATGTGACAGCAAAAAAAATGGGCATTGTTGCCAAACATGTCACATGTGCAATGGTAGAGAATCTCTAAAAGGGGAAGCTATATTGCACAGTGCTTCCTCCGACAGTGAAACAAAGTCAGGTAAGGCGATATCCACCTTACCTGTTCTGGAATCCAACCTCTGAACTTAGAGCTACCTCTGCATTTTAGAAGAGAGAGTTTATCAAAAATAGACCTTTACCTGAATTGCAACAATGTAAGGATTTCCTGCAATCTGATTGGTTCCTTCATTTTGGGTTGATGACTCATTGCTGTCACATTGATCTGGATGAACTATAAAAATGACAAACAATCGGAGTTGTAGTCTAAAAATGCAAAACTGTGGAGTTAAAACTCATACCATGCCTTTAAAAAGGACTAAAAAAAATTTGAAGATTACTTCGTTCAAAAATCTGATGTGAACATCATCACACGACGTTCCTTATCCTTTTAAATTATGCTTATTTGGGTGTTTTTCTATTGTTACTTTTACAATATCTCTAACCGTTTAGTCAGTATAGCTGAAAACCGCCAAAAAGCGGCCAAAATACCGCCAACCGCAGCACCTATGGTAACCAAAATTTTAGAGTTACATCCTTGTCACTTTTGTGGACTACATACCAAATTTCAAGTCTCTAGCTCATACCGTTCCCGAGATAATAATAAATTACGCCAAAAAGCGGCAAAATACCGCCAAGCGTTGCACCGACCTTAACCAAAAGTTTCGTCTCGCATCCTTGTCACATTTGACAACTGCATACCAAATTTCAAATCTCTAGCTCTTTCCGTTCTCGAGATATTTTGTTTACAGACACACACGGAACAATGGCTGAAACTTTGGATTTAGGCTCTAGGGACCTCAAAACGTGTTTTGGCACTAAAAACTTACCATCGAAAATGCTTACAAGGCAGACGCGCTATCCTTCCAAGGTTCCAAGCTAACTAGGCTGACAACTTTGGAAAGCACAACTTTTAGTAGTCCATTCCCTCAATGGAATCAACACAAAACGCCTTACAAATAATTATCGCATACTCTATGTAATACATTATCATAATGAGTTCCGTATCACATAACTGGCACTAACACGGCGCTTTATATCAGGCCGGGGAGGAAATGTACTGCGTTCAGTATCCCGTTTTTGAAGGCGTTAGATATGAATTCAGGTACCTAGGTGCACAGAGAAGCTGTAACTGCAGATGAGGTCGGTCGAAATTTTGCTGAAAACAGCGATCGCATGTTTTTACGTCAACTAGGAATTTGTAATACGCAAACTCCATTGTCCCAGTTTGGCCGGACAGGCGAAAATTTGAGGGTAATTTTCGATGGTTGTGGGAAAAATCCCACGCTCTGAAATTTGCTTATGATTGGAACTGTATAGTTTAACCTCGAAACCTCGGTTTAAGTTTGACTAATCTTGGATTAATAAATCTGATTTGATTAAAATTTTGAAATCAACAAATCGTCCAAGAGTTAAACTTGAACCCAAAACCAACCTTAAAAACTGCGATTGCGCCCCCGCCATTATTTTTTTGCAACAGCCCCTATGTGGGAAATTTCAGCGTCAGAATAAAGGGAAAAAAGTCGCCCCCTTCCTTCCATCGTGTGGGATTTTTCTTTATCAGTTGTTTTTCCCACTTCCCACCCCTTCAGAAGTCAGCCATTAGGTGAATTTTTTTCAAAAATAAATTTTTCGACAAAAAAGTGTTTGAAAAAATGGAATTTTCACAAAATTTTTCCCAGTCTAGAAGAGAAAATGCTGTGCTAATCTGTTAATTGCATTTTTTATTCGTTTCCTGGATTTGGGAATTGTATCCCAGGTCCTGTTTTTTGTGTGTAAAGTGTGTCTTCTTTATTTTCGTACAGTGATATCATTCTAAAATGTCCATGATTCATTTGTGTCCCAAGTTCCCACCCCTTCAGAAGTCAGCCATTAGGTGAATTTTTTTCAAAAATAAATTTTTCGACATAAAAGTGTTTGAGAAAATGGAATTTTCACGAATTTTTCCCAGTTTAGAAGAGAAAATGCTGTGCTAATCTGTTAATTTAATTATCTATTCGTTTCCTGGATTTGGGAATTGACCCCCAGGTCCTGTTTTTTGTGTGTAAAGTGTGTCTTCTTTATTTTCGTACAGTGATATCATTCTAAAATGTCCATGATTCATTTGTGTCTAAGTTTGCTGGCGATTTTCGTCCACCAATCGATATCAGCGGACGGTAAGCAACTAAGCACGTTTTTTCGACATTCTAAATCCCCTCACACGAATTTGTGTTCATGTTAAATTTAGAAATTTGGCCTAGGGCTGAGTAGAGCTGCTAAAATCTTGCACAAAATTTTGGGGCTAGGCTGGGACGTCAATGTGAGTTCAGACTTGGGCTCTTTAAAAATCTTTGGCTAAAAACAGAATGGATCAAAAAGTTTAGGTAGAGCTTTTCACTTTCAACTCTATGCAATTTGAATTTTGGGCTCTTTAAAAATTTGGGCAGAACAAAGAGCATAGAGCTTTTCACTCTCAACTCTATGCAATTTGAACATTGGGCTCTTTAAAAATTGGGCTAATAAAGAGTAGAGCGTTAGAGCTTTTGGATCTAAACTCTATGCAATTTGAATTCTTCACTTTGCATGCTCAAAATTCTCTATCTGTTATGCTCTCCACTTCGCTGTGGTAATTATTCATAATGGTAATTTTCTAGAAGACACAGCATTCAGAAGCCACAACAACAAAAAAGAATATAACCCTATAACAACACTGGTCACTGCTCAAATTGTGAAAGATCCTTTTGTGAACTTGTAAAATCCTATAACCTTACCTATTTTATTTGGTAACATTTGCCTCAGTGGTGTAGTGGTTAGGACACTTGTCTGGTAAACAGAAGGTCACACCCTCCCTGCCTAGCTATGAAAGTTAGTCCTTAAATTATTTGATATTACCAAGCTGTGAAATTTAGTCTTTAATTTGACCCTATGACCATTGACCACTTTTGCTTACAATGTAGGTCTTGGGTTTGACACTCACCACCAACAAAAAATTTGATTTGGGTTGACATAGCACCTAAATAGGAAGTAGGTAATATTGCCCATCTGATAAGGGACATAGTACGGGATGGGCACGGGCATGCTATGACACAGACCACATGAGTAATGTTCTGAAGTAGTATGTACTTAGATGATTCATTGCTAAGTGGGTACCTAACCAAGATGTTGAAACACACTAAGCTTCTATACCTATTATTTGACAAAAACATGTTTCTGTCCATGTGCAGAAATATGTTTTGGTCAATTTGTGTCTAAAGTTTCAATCATTGTCATGTAAGCTAGCAGTTTAAAAATTCCCGAATAAAAAAAGTACTCTTGAGTTGTTCTTTATCTCTATCAGTGTAGAGAGATGATATTTAGGTAGGTACCTAGGTAGGTACTTGATTGATCAATGTATGTTATCTTTAATTGTTGCCCTGCTTAGACCTCATTCAGTTTTTTTTCCTCACTGATCTAAATTTGTTTAGCCCAGTTAACGCAAAACAAAAATTCTCTCAACCTTAGTCCAGTCAACATGAACATTATTTTTCTTATACTTAATTAAAATAGGTAGACTAAATTTAATTTTTCAATCATTAATGGGGGACAGGTAAAATCACCTACTTTGGTGACACCGAAATCATGGAGGGTGCCCCAATCAACATCTCGTGCATCCTGACCATTTTCGAGCAAGTAAAGTGGCAACTAAATGGGCGCAACATCAACCAATCCTCCGTAGACAGCGGGTTTGCAGCAACGGCCAATTTAACGGAGGATAATTTCAAGTATTCAATTCACGAGGCAATTTTGGAATCAGGTTACGTGCAAAGTAGTCTGTTTATACCGAGGAGTAATAAGTTCATTCACATGGGGTTGTATCGGTGTAACACACTGTATAATGACGGAATCTTTGTTACGATTATTGATGGTAGGTGGCACACTCAGTAGGTTTTGCAGGCTTTGTCGGCTTCCTGCTCAGTTGTGTTTGGCTGCTGTGTTGCAAAAGGGCTAATGTGTGGGTTCTGCCAGAGTATAGAGGTGTGTCCACACATGGTTGGTGGTCATCTATCGACCATTCATTGACTGTGAATTGATGCAATTTTACTGTGAATCAATGTGGATCAACATAAAAAAAGTAATAATTTAATAATAATAAAAAAAGAAGAAGAAGAAGAAGAAGAAGAAGAAGAAGAAGAAGAAGAAGAAGAAGAAGAAGAAGAAGAAAAACTGCCAATGGAATACCATAGGTATCAAAAAAGAAGAAGAAGAACGAGAGGAAGAAGAAAAGAAAAAGAAGCAGAAATTGCCTAGATCAGGGGTGCACAAACTCAAGGTGACCGCGGGCCGCATTGGACTTTAAATAAATTGTTGTCCGCGGCCAGCATTATTTTTTCTTAGAAGTTTGGTTAAAAATTTTCTGCCATAGCTGGGATTCGAACTCCGCCCTCCGAGTTGAGAGTCAGTGCTCTTGACCACTCGGCCACAGAGGTGGGCTAGCTTCCACAAAAGTTTTTAGAGTCTTTCATTTTCATGATTTGGTTGACCGTTTTTTGACGTCTTTAAAAACCCCTTATTACAGTTAGCTGTACTGTAAGGCCAGCCACTCACTATCAGGTAGACCTGACAGGCCGACCTGATCAGGTCTACCTGATAGGGAGTGGCTGGCCTAAGCTGTTCAAGTAATTTAATAGTGTTGCTGCAAACCCAAGTACTTACATTGTCTAAGTAATATCTGGAATTTGGAGGACTGTCTCACCATAGCTACTTAGCTATCATAGCTACTTATCTGTCGTTTGCTGTATAGCTACTTAGCTATCATAGCTACTTAGCTATCATAGCTACTTATTTGTCGTTTGCTGTTTGGTTGATGTTGTGCCCCTAAAAACCTTCTTCTTCGTTTAGTGTGCTTTCTTTTTAATTCTATCTATCTTTATAATTTTATCTATTTCTTTACTTAGAAATAATAAGTACGTACCTACCTATCTATTTACTTATAGGTACTTATTATTTAATTTTTTATCAATTAAAAACTTTTTTCCTCTCAAATTTTGCTTAAAAAAAAAAAAAAAAAAAAAAAA
>NW_007379490.1:25762-40038 GCF_000475195.1 Diaphorina citri
TATTTTTTTTTTGAAAAATTTTTTTTTTTTTTTTTTTTTTTTTTTTTTTTCAATTCACCCATGTGAAGAAGACACTGAATAAACATTTCGAGACGAAATCGTTGTCGTTTTTCTACCTCTCCCTCGCCCTGTCCATTCGTTTCTCTTCTTTTGGCCAAAGTTCAAGATTTTGTATTATTAAACCGCACACACACACGGGTATAACAAGCGTTAGCGTACACAATAATACCTATGTACCTACATTATGTAAGTATGTACACACAAACATAAAACAAAACATAAACATACGTATAATGTGCGAAATTTATTCTGTCTTCTCCTTCTTTTCCTTCTTCTTCTCCTTCTCTTCCTTCTTCTCCTTCTCCTTCGTTAAGGTTCACTCTGTTTATGGTCTGTTTATTGTCCCCTAGCAAGACAGTGTGCTAGAGTCCCCAGATTACCTATTATGTTAAGACGGTCTCTTCTTGTTTGCCGCGTCAATTTTTGTGTAGGACCATTGCACAGATTACCTAATGTCTCTAATATTTAATATTGATGATATCCATGTTTTTATTCGGGTTTCAGTGAACGCCATCACGGGCAACTATGACATCGAGCCCAAATACAAGGTGTTAAGACGGTCTCTTCTTGTTTGCCGCGTCAATTTTCGTGTAGGACCATTGCACTGTCCAGATTATCCAATGTCTAATATTTAATATTGATGATATCCCTGTTTTTATTCGGGTTTCAGTGAACGCCATCACGGGCAACTATGACATCGAGCCCAAATACAAGGTGTTCGAATACCGGGTCCCTTTCACTCTCAAGTGTAACGTAACCTCACCACCCCCTGGCGACGACTATCAGATAGTATGGTAAGTACAAAGTGGCCCGGTGAAGTAAAAGGGCTTTTGAGTCCTTCAAATGACCAATTTATGCGCTTTTTAGGGCTAAAAAGAACTGGCTCTCAAGCTGCATCAATAGTATGGTTAGTAAAAGGGCTTTTGAGTCCTTCCAAATGACCAATTTATGCGCTTTTTAGGGCCAAAAAGAACTGGCTCTCAAGCTGCATCAATAGTATGGTTAGTAAAAGGGCTTTTGAGTCCTTCAAATGACCAATTTATGCGCTTTTTAGGGCCTTTCTCTCGGAGCGCGATTTTCGGAATGATTTTTTTTTCAATGTTTACAAACAACAGCTGATTTTGATGTATGAGAAGTTAAACGCAAATCGTCTGAAAAATCGTTTAAAATTATCAGGGGTTCTCAAAAATGGCGCGTTTCCTTATTTTTGGCGCTTATATTAAAAAGTGCCGATCTTTGGTCGCCGTGCGGCGACTAGGTGTTTTACCTAACATGATCTTAAAATATCAATGCACGTCGATCTTTGAATAACGACAAATTTGTTCCCTAGGTACAAAGGAAACAAGTCAATCACGGAAGCCACAGAGCTATCCGGCCGATTGACTCAGTCCAAAGATTCCATCACCATTCGGAAGACGACTGTAGATGATGCCGGCCAGTATTCCTGTCGTCTCATTGACCCGAAGAGCACCAACACCACGCCACTGGCCCAAGCCGATTTTGACGTTATAAGTAAGTAGAATAATAGGTTTCTACCCTATTAAGTGGATTTTGACGCTATTAGATCGGAACCGGACAAAAAATTGGTCTTTTCGGGGCCGGATTTTCTCAAAAACTTGATTCTTTCGGGTTCGATTTTTCTAAAATTTAGTTCTTTGGGGCCAAATTTTCCCAATATTTGGTCTTTTCGGGCCGGATGCTCCAAAAACTTGGTCCTTTCGAGCTGGATTTCCTTCAGAAAATGTCATTTAACCCTTTCCTAACTGTTTCCTTCATCTGTTTCACAGTGAAACCCACTGCCAAACTCGTTGAAATCCTAACCGTGCTCGAGGGAGAGAATTTACGTCTCTTGATCTTGGCCCTTTCGGGCCGGATTTCTTCAAAACTTGGTCTTTTCGGGCCGGATTTTCCCTTTATTTGGTCCTTTCGGACCGAATTTTCTTAAAATTGGCCCTTTAACCTTTCCCAACTGTTTCTTTCTTCTGTTTCACAGTGAAACCCACTGCCAAGCTCGTTGAAACACAAATTTGGTCTTTTCGGGCCGGATGCTCCAAAAACTTGGTCCTTTCGAGCTGGATTTCCTTCAGAAAATGTCATTTAACCCTTTCCTAACTGTTTCTTTCATCTGTTTCACAGTGAAACCCACTGCCAAACTCGTTGAAATCCTGACCGTGATCGAGGGAGAGAATTTACGTCTCTTGATCTTGGCCCTTTCGGGCCGGATTTCTTCAAAACTTGTTCTTTTCGGACCGTATTTTCTTAAAATTGGCCCTTTAACCTTTCCCAACTGTTTCTTTCTTCTGTTTCACAGTGAAACCCACTGCCAAGCTCGTTGAAACACTGACCGTAATCGAGGGCGAGAAGTTACGTCTCGAGTGTTTGGTCGTAGGAAGCCCCCCACCTACTGTGGAATGGAGAATCGGCAATGATACCTACTTCCGATCCCAGGGCAGAATTAAACTGAGCGAACACCCAGAGAAAGGTAGACTAGAATCTAGAATAAGAAGAAATGAGAGAAGGATTAATAAAGAATGAGATATTATATTGATATATTAGAAAATAATAATAGAAAATGCAATACATGACGTCATCGCCTACGGGAGTGTATGCCGTGACGTCAAACTTCACGATTTACCGGTATTTTTTAAATCGTTTGTATCATGCAAATGATTGATTCCGTGACTGGCTGTTGCGGGGGCCACTCAGCCTCGTGAGGAAAATGAGTGAGTAGCTATGGTACTTAAATGCGCATAGCGACCGGTGCCAGCATGGTAGGTAAACATTGGTTGTTAGGATTATTGAGATATTGGGAAAATCCTACAATGCTGCAGTGAGCACCAAAGTTGTGACATAATAACACAAAGAAAACTGCATTTACATACATTTACAAATTATGAAATGGGGCAGTTGCATTTGGGTAAAATTTTAAAAGGTCGATTCCTTCGTAAAAAGTTGTGAAAAATGCAACTCTGAAATCACTCAGAAAGAGTAATTTAAGAAGGTCCATTTTTTTTCCGTTCTAATAAGTGTTTCCTACAAGGGAGTTTGCTCTATTGAACTAATACACTTTTTTCTCTCCTCTCCCCCCAGGAACCGCGAACTCCGTACTGCAAATCGACGAGGCGACCATGGCAGACCGCGGGAACTATTACTGTCACGGCAACAACGTAGCCACCCGAAACTCGCAGCCGAACGAAGCATTCGTTTATGTTCGGGTCAAAGGTAAGAGCTTCGGGTATGATCGGGTTGAAGCTATCCATCAATTTATGGATTATTAAAAACTTGGGCCTACGGGGCCAGATTTCTTCAAAACTTGGTCCAATTACCCAAAACTTGGTAGCAGAGAGTAAGTATGCATTGCTAAAAAATAACTTAAGTAAAATAGTACCAAACTTGGTTCTTCGGGCCGGATTTTTCCAAAACTTGGTCCTTTAGAGGCCAAATTTCCCAAAACTTGGTAACAGAGAGTAAGTATCCATTGCTAAAAAAATAACTTAAGTAAAATAGTACCAAACTTGGTGCTTTGGGCCCGGATTTTTGGTCCTTTAGAGGAATTAGAGGCCAAATTTTCCTGAACTTGGTAACAGAGAGTAAGTATCTATTGCTAAAAAAATAACTTAAGTAAAATAGTACCAAACTTGGTCCTTCGCGGCCGGATTTTTCCAAAACTTGGTCCTTTAGAGGCCAAATTTTCCTGAACTTGGTAACAGAGAGTAAGTATCTATTGCTAAAAAAATAACTTAAGTAAAATAGTACCAAACTTGGTGCTTTGGGCCCGGATTTTTCCAAAACTTGGTCCTTTAGAGGCCAAATTTCCCAAAACTTGGTAACAGAGAGTAAGTATCGCATTGCTAAAAAATAACTTAAGTAAAATAGTACCAAACTTGGTGCTTTGGGCCCGGATTTTTCCAAAACTTGGTCCTTTAGAGGCCAAATTTCCCAAAACTTGGTAACAGAGAGTAAGTATCTATTGCTAAAAAAATAACTTAAGTAAAATAGTACCAAACTTGGTCCTTCGCGGCCGGATTTTTCCAAAACTTGGTCCTTTAGAGGCCAAATTTTCCTGAACTTGGTAACAGAGAGTAAGTATCTATTGCTAAAAAAATAACTTCGGGGCCGGATTTTTCAAAACTTGAACCTTTCGGGGCCGGATTTTTCCAAAACTTGGTCCTTTGGGGCCGGATTTTTCAAAACTTGAACCTTTCGGGGCCGGATTTTTCCAAAACTTTTTTCCAAACTTGGTCCTTCGGGGCCGGATTTTTCCAAACTTGGACCTTCGGGGCCGGATTTTTTCAAAAGTTTCCATACTTTGGTGATTTAGGGCACAGGTAGACCTGACAGGCGGACCTGATCAGGTCTACCTGATAGTGAGTGGCTGGCCTAAGCTGTAAGCTCATCATTACAATCCTTACATAATCATTTCCTCATTAGCTCATCCCAGGATTCTCGTATGACTCTGTGCAACATGTGTCACCTGTAACATGTGTCGCAACGTTTCTATCTTGAGATAGTTTCAAATTTCACCTGGTGTGCTATGTCGTCCCAGTCCCATGCATAATCCTAGTCCTACATAGGCAATACTTACATATCTTATGTCCTATTTATATGTAGGTAGGTACCTATTAGATAATAATTATATGAGGAGCTGGGTGCAAAAAGGGACATATAGATTTTTTGCCAACATATCTTATGTCCTATTTATATGTAGGTAGGTACCTATTAGATAATAATTATATGAGAAGCTGGGTGCAAAAAGGGACATATAGATTTTTTGCCCTTTTTGCGTAAAACGGTTTTTTGAATAGAACGTGGTGCGCTCTATCTTCCATAAGCTCATTACAATCCTTACATAATCATTTCCTCATTAGCTCATCCCAGGATTCTCATATGACTCTGTGCAACATGTGTCACCTGTAACATGTGTCGCAACGTATTCTATCTTGAGATAGTTTCAAATTTCACCTGGTGTGCTATGTCGTCCCAGTCCCATGCATAATCCTTAGTCCTACATAGGCAATACTTACATATCCTATGTCCTATTTATATGTAGGTAGGTACCTATTAGATAATAATTATATGAGGAGCTGGGTGCAAAAAGGGACATATAGATTTTTTGCCCTTTTTGCGTAAAACGTTTTTTGAATAGAACGTAGTGCGCTCTATCTTCCAGCGTTTGAACTGCAGTGATAACTTTTTTCGATGAGTTACCGCGTTTTTTGTAAACATACCTACCTACTTTTCAGGATTTTGATGAAAAATTGAAAACTTTAAAGTTAAATATGTCAGTTTGATGATTTTCATTTATTGCCCTTTTTGCACCCAGCTCCTCATATCATGTTATGCCTATTTCGCCTTGTGATCCATTTCAATTTCAATGTTAAGGTCATAATGAGATAAGTATATAGGTTGGTAGGTGGGTATCATTCTAAAACATATCGCATAAATTCAAGTAATTTAATAGTGTTGCTGCAAACCCAAGTACTTACATTGTGCAAGTAATATCTGGAATTTTGGAGGACCGACTCACCATAGCTACTTAGCTATCATAGCTACTTATCTGTCGTTTGCTGTTTGGTTGATGTTGTGCCCCTAAAAACCTTCTTCTTCGTTTAGTGTGCTTCCTTTTTAATTATATCTATCTTTATAATTTTATCTATTTCTTTACTTAGAAATAATAAGTACATACCTACCTATCTATTTATACTTATACTTATTATTAAATTTTTTATCAATTAAAAACTTTTTTCCTCTCAAACTTTTGCTTACAAGAAAAAAAAAAAAAAAAAAAACTGGTCGTAGGAAGCCCCCCACCTACTGTGGAATGGAGAATCGGCAATGATACCTACTTCCGATCCCAGGGCCGGATTAAGCTGAGCGAACACCCAGAGAAAGGTAGACTAGAATCTAAAATAAGAAGAAATGAGAGAAGGATTAATAATGAATGGGATATATTGATATATTAAAAAATAATAATAGAAAATGCAACAGTTTTACGAGGGGGAGCGAGACTAGGATTCCCGAATTATCACATCAAATGATGAAATGGGTCAGCTCCCATGGCGTAGTGGTCACTGCGCTCGCCTTGCATGCGGGAGACCCCGGTTCGATTCCCGGCGGGGTCAAGAAATTTGTATCATGCAAGTTATTGATTCCGTGACTGGCTGTTGCGGGGCCCACTCAGCCTCGTGAGGAAAATGAGTAGCTATGACATATAAATGCGCATAGTGACCCATGCCGTGACGTCAAACTTCACGATTTACCGGTATTTTTTAAATCGATTTATCTCGGCATCTAGAAGTCGTAGAAGAAAAAGAAAAATTCCGTTGGTCCTCATTTTTCCTGCTCTATGACTTTGAAACATCATAAGTAAGCGCAACTGATCTATTGTTATGCTTTCAGTGTTGGTGAAACTCACCCTGTATTGTGTATTATCTTATATTATAAGAACGAGATCCATTCACTCATTCACATTTCACACACTGATCGCTCTATCTCGAGAACCACAACACCTAGAAACTTCTCATTCTTTTGAGACAGCAACTTGTGTAAAGTCAAAAGATTGATTTATCAGTCAAATTTGATTTATCAAATCTATGTTTTACATTTTTAACAATTTTTGACGCCCTTCCTTCCTGTTTTGGTGGTAAGTGGTTTTGTTTCCTATTTGCAGTTGCTATAATGCTATTGTATTGAGTAATGAGTATCGAGTAACATCGATTCGAAGGCAAACGTTATTAGGCTTTGATTGAGAATTATTTGTTGTACATATTCTTTTTTCTTCTCCTTTCATTGAATTTCCACAAAACAAATTTACTTAATTTTTGACTCCCTTCCTTCCTGTTTTGGTGTTTAGGGGATTGTTTTGCTTTCAGTGTTGGTAGTGTTGGTGGAACCCTCTCTGTATTGTGTATTTTTTCTCATATAACTTCTCATTCTCATTCTTTTGAGACAGCAACTTGTGTAAAGTCAAAAGATTGATCATTGCACAGTTAAATTTGATTTAACAAATCTATTGTTTACATTTTTAACAATTTTTGACGTTCCTGTTTTGGTGGTAAGGGGTTTTGTTACCTATTTGCAGTTGCTATAATGCTATTGTATTGAGTATCGAGCTATCGAGTAACATCGATTCGAAGGCAAACGTTATTAGGCTTTGATTGAGAATTATTTGTTGTACATATTCTTTTTTCTTCTCCTTTCAATAGCTGTTTATCTGTCGAATAAATCTAATTCGATTTTGCCATTACCATTTTGCCATTATTGCATATTGCATTCCTCTATTTGCAGTCTAGCTGGCAGCTCTGTGGCCATTCCTGGGTATCTGTATTGAGGTGATTGTGCTGTGCACCGTGATGGCAGCTCTGTGGCCATTCCTGGGTATCTGTATTGAGGTGATTGTGCTGCGCACCGTGATTTATATATTATCTCCAACTATTTGTCTATCTGTATATGATTTATTTGAATTTGGGTGGAAATTTTTCCTACTTTGTTATATTGATTACATTTGGTGTTTCCTCTCTATTTGCAGACAAGTTGGCAGCTTTGTGGCCATTCCTGGGTATTTGTATGAAAATCCCTATATTTCCAGGGGGAAAAAACCCTCAATTGCTAATCCACAATATTTTGCAAGAAAATCCATTTTAGCTGCTAGAAGATCACCATAGTTGTTAGAAAATTCCCCTACTTACTAGAAAAGCCACTTAGCTGCAAGATCTTCATTAGTTGTTAGAAAATCCCTTTAGTTGCAAGAAAAAACCCCTTAGGTAGTTGCAAAAAAATCTCCTATAACCCATCATTTGAAAATTCTTATGACCCATTGTTAACTTTTACCATTCTTTCCCGTTTTTATTGGTGTTACATTTTCCTCCCAATTTTTCGAAGGAAAAATATTTTGTGTTTTCAAAGAATTCCTTCCAGAATTTTGCTGTTTTTGTGTACTCTAGAAAAATTATCAGATTTTTGGGGGTTTTATTGAAAATTTTGCATTGAGTATTAAGTATCCTCGGACTCGTGTGGAATTGTTATTGTTTGGATACCATCGATAAATATGTTGTTTTCTATGTTGAACAATTATTCTACACAGAAAATACAATTGAACTGCCAATAGCTCATTTTCCAAATTGAATACAATTGAACCATGGTAGAAAGAATAACAATTGAACGAAAATACAATTGAACTGCCAATAGCTCATTCTCCAAATTGAATCTAACGTCGAGTGAACTTTCGTTTAGATCTACAGTTCACTGAACTTCTTAGAGGTCTACAGTGAACTTTCTTCTTAAAACACGCGAAGCCCCCCTCCCGAGCACGAAGTGCGAGTTGTTTGGATACCATCGATAAATATGTTGTTTTCTATGTTGAACAATTATTCTACACAGAAAATACAATTGAACTGCCAATAGCTCATTTTCCAAATTGAATACAATTGAACGAAAATACAATTGAACTGCCAATAGCTCATTTTCCAAATTGAATCTAACGTTGAGTGAACTTCCGTTTAGATCTACAGTTCACTGAACTTCTTAGAGGTCTACAGTGAACTTTCTTCTTAACGCTTGCCCGTTCTCTTCTTTCCAGGGACAAAAAATGAGCAGTATAAGTCGAACCACCGAGACATCATCCCCCAACCATTGAGATTTTGAGAGCAACAGACAACAGTAAGGTTTGATGACACAATCGAAGAAGTAGAACAAAATGTTAGGATATGGGACATCATCCCCCAACCGTTGAGATTTTGAGAGCAACAGACAACAGTAAGGTTTGATGACACAATCGAAGAACTAGAACAAAATGTTGGGATATATCGATATATTTTTTCGCGATATATCGATATGTTTATCCATATCTCGAGAACCACAACACCTAGAAAGCTGAAATTTGGTAGGAATATTCCTTTTATGGTCTAGGTGTGCAATAAGAAAGGATTTTGCGAAAATCGAAACCGATCCTGAGATATGATCAATTTTTGATCGCTAAAATCACCATAAGAAATACACAGAGTGCAGAGACTGCGGGAGAGAAAACTTTTCCTCGCTCGCCTAATATTTGACTTTCGTTTATGTTTTTAGTTTGATAACTACAAGTTCGGCCATGCCTTTTCCACAAGTTTGGCCATGCCTCGGGATGAACTAGCGGGATTCCACAAGTTTGGCCATGCCTCAAGTTCGGCCATGCCTTTTCCACAAGTTTGGCCATGCCTCAAGTTCGGCCATGCCTTTTCCACAAGTTTGGCCATGCCTCAAGTTCTCTATGGAACAAGAATAAGGATAAAATAAAATGGGCATGTAAATACAAAAAATAAATAAATGTAAACTAGGTCTTATAAAATGGTTACGACTAACAAAGTTATAACTTAGGGATTTAACCCTCTCTGTGCATATAACTATAAGTTTCAGTTTTTTAACTTTTAAATCAAAATGTGACTACCTTCGAGGTAAATAATTCATATTGGATTGACATTATTCTGGGAGGCATAATAAAATTTCGTTTTCCCACAGAAAATTTAATTTCTTAGGTAGGATAAAATGAGTAAAATAATAACCTAAAAAAGTCCTATTTCTTCAGTTGTTTGCCAATGAACCCAAAATGACCCATTTTTAAGGTGCAATAGAATAGAATATACCTTGTTTATCCTGCCCGAATAGGACTGAAAAGTCCCTTTACCCCAGCAGTCTAAACAAGGTCTCATTGGGATATATCGATATATTTTTTCGCGATATATCGATATGTTTATCCATATATCGACATATTTACCGACATATCTATGGAACAAGAATAAGGATAAAATAAAATGGGCTTGTAAATACAAAAAATAAATAAATGTAAACTAGGTCGTTGGGATATATCGAAAACCAATAATTGAAGAACTGAAACAAAATATTGGGATACATCGATATATTTTTTCGCGATATATCGATATGTTTATCCATATATCGATATATTTACCGACATATCTATGGAACAAGAATAAGGATAAAATAAAATGGGCTTGTAAATACAAAAAATAAATAAATGTAAACTAGGTCTTGTAAAATGGTTACGACTAACAAAGTTATAACACTGTTAGGGATCTAACCCTCTCTGTGCATATAACTATAAGTTTCAGTTTTTTAACTTTTAAATCAAAATGTGACTACCTTCGAGGTAAATAATTCTTATTGGATCGACATTATTCTGGGAGGCATAATAAAATTTTGTTTTCCCACAGAAAATTTAATTTCTTAGGTAAGATAAAATGAGTAAAATAATAACCTAAAAAAAGTCCTATTTCTTCAGTTGTTTGCCAATGAACCCAAAATGACCCATTTTCAAGGTGCAATCGATGTAAAATTTATCTCTTATTTACAGTACTGTTGTTCTCTCGATTGTAAAGTTGTTAATGTGTACTATCTGGTCAGAGGAGCTTTTGGAAAGGATTATTTTGATTCTATTAATCACACCCGAGATGGATAGTTTAATTTTTTGGACACGCTGTACATTTACGGTCGGGCCATTCTCAGAGATATTCGGTGATTGATGGTTAACCAATCAGAATGTGGCATTTTTGATCAAAGTTTAAAATGCTGCAATCGCTGCGTTCTAATTGGTTGATTTATTTTAATCGTTGATCATCTCAAAGTGTAGCCTTTTGTTTATAAGTGGAAAAGTTGACAGCCCATAATTTCTTCCTTCTAAGAGCCCAAAGATAACATCTTGAAAAAAGAAAAAGAAAATTGATAGAGAGAACTGTAAAAACGGACGTTTTATCGTCCCCAAAAGCGGGGAGGAAAGGACAGGAATACCTTCTTTATCCTGCTCGAATAGTACTGGAAAGTCCCTCTGCCAAGTTCGCTTGGTTGGTAGCGCGTCTGCCTTGTAAGCGCTAGGCCGCGGGTTCGATTCCCGTCCGGGGCGGATTTCATCCTCAACGGGTAATGTTCATTCTCGGAACGGCTGGCTTTCTCCTATCCTGTTTTCCTTCTCTCTTCGATTTCGGGACGATAAAACCTTAGCAGTTACAGTTCCCTCTTAATGGTCGTTCTCGGAACGGTTGGCTTTCTCCTATCCTGTCTTCCTTCTCTCTTCGATTTTGGGACGATAAAACCTTAGCAGTTACAGTTCCCTCTATCAAACCTCTTCAGAGAAAAAGACCCTTTACATCCGCAGCAGACCAGCCACTTTCGCTTAACCTTTCACCATTATCTATGTAGCACTTGGCTAATAAAAAATAAAACCTACTTAATTTTAATATATTTCCCAGTGGCGCGGTCCTACATATATTTACTCGTAGTTTTGCAAACCTGCACTGTACACACTTATTGTGGGTTTTACCAACCTTCTTTTCAACCCCCAACAGCCTGTGGAAGCCTATACAAATCAAATGGAACTTAGGGGAGGAAGAAAGGAATTTTTAACTGTGTTGAACATACTCAAATGTTTGGCACAAATATTGTTCCCCAATTATTACACCTAGATAAACTTTATGACCTGACTTGGACTCGAACCACCAACCTCCAGATCCAAAGTCCAACGCGTTAACCACTGTGGTTAAAAAAAAAAAAAAACTGTATCACTGAGGTTGGTTATCAAATGGAACTAAACAGGCTGTTAGCTTAACAGCCGGTTAAGGCTGTTAGCTTAACAGCCGGTTAAACCTCTACAAATCAAATGGCCTGTTAGCTTAATAGGCCTTCTAGGGGCTGAAAAAAATATTGGTGAAACCCATCCTTACTTAGTATGCTTTTTTTGTAGTTTCTAGGCAGTTTTCTCCCCCCAGGAATTTCAAGAGTAAAATTTTAATGTGCCCTCTGTGGTCAAACCTCTTCAGAGAAAAAGTCCCTTTACATCCGCAGCAGACCAGCCACTTTCGCTTAACCTTTCACCATTATCTATGTAGCACTTGGCTAATGAAAAATAAAACCTACTTAATTTTAATATATTTCCCAGTGGCGTGGTCCTACATATATTTACTCGTAGCTTTGCAAACCTGCACTGTACACACTTATTGTGGGCTTCACCAACCTTCTTTTTAGCCTCTAACTGCCTGTTAAGACTAATCAAATTGAACTTAACAGGCTGTTAGCTAAACAGCCCTGTTAAGCCTATACAAATCTAATGGAACTTAACAGGCTGTTAACTAAATAGACCTTCTAGGGGCTGAAAAAAATATTGGTGAAACCCCTCCTTACTTAGTATGCTTTTTTTGTAGTTTCTAGGCAGTTTTCTCCCCCCAGGAATTTCAAGAGTAAAATTTTAATGTGCCCTCTGTGAAATTTCACTGTTGAAATGGTACATACAATTTTACTCAAAATGAACACTCTTTTTATTTTGTACTTTTTTTCCCCAAGTCCGTTTCAATGTAGGTACTTTTTTTTAGTACTCATTTACCCATGACTGGCAGTTTTCCCTGCTACATCGTCATAAGGAACTTCTTTAAAAGTACTCTTTATTTTGTACTTTTTCTTCAAGTTCGTTTGTACTTTTTGAGTACCCAATTTTCTTATGAATGGCAGCTCCCCTGCGACATAAGGAAATTCTGTTCTTTTTTTTCTGTCCAAGTCCGTTTTTAATGTACTTTAAATAGTACCTACTTCGTACTTTTTTTTTTCGAAGGCTCATGTACTTTTCCGTACTTTTTTTTTCTTCATACTTTTTTCTTCTAACATTTGGGTAGTTTAGATTTAGGTTGTAACAGAAAATCCACGTTGTATCTTGTTCCTGTGCTATGGAAAATCTTACTAATATTATTAGTTGTAGTGCCATTGAAAAATTTAATCCTAAAATAAATTATTCAATTATTATTCTTTTTAGGTTCTGGAGATAGAGCGATCAGTGTGTGAACTATGAAATGTGAATGAGTGAATGGATCTTGTTCTTATATTATATAATTATTAATGTTTGTAAACTGCTGTCGTATCACCCCAAAACAAAGAGGAAAGAAGACAGGATAGGAGAAAGATAGCTGGTCTGAAAATGAATCTCATCTGTTTAGGAAATAGTTCACCCCAGGAGGGAATTGAACCCCCAACCTGGCATTTACCTACAAGACAGATACATTAACCTACACGCTGTAAGTCAGTCTAGTACTGGCTTATAATTTAACCAAGGTTAAAATAATACTTAAGTGTAAACTTCACCCATTACATTATTTAGCCCGCAGGAGTAAATGGACTTACCAGTCTCATTCAGGCAGGATGAACAAGGTATCCAATTTCATGAAAATTGAAAGATCTTACCTGGCAGCCAGTCAGGAGTGTAGACAAAAGCTGTCCTTACAGAGTTCTGTTGAAGAGACAACACTTTGCCCAGTGACTTCACTTGACTTAGAACACGTAGTTTGTTCATGATCCTGCTGTCACAACACAACTCTCAAGATGTTACAAAACGGTTCCCAACCGTTTGAGTAGCTAATTTTCAAAGCTCCTTCTCTGGAGAGAGATTTTAGGTGGAAGAAAACCCAGAAATCCACAAAAGAATGGATTTTCTGGCGAAAAATTGGCCCAAAAGTTCACAAAAATGATAAAAATCCAAAACTTTGACAAGTTTTGTTTTGATTTTTTCACCTTTTGATAAAACAGCCGCTCAGCTGATTTCGAAATCAGCTGAATGGAAAAATTCTCTTCCGGAAACGCACGAGGTGGGTCGAGTGTTCCCGATTCGAAAATGTACTGCACGTTGTATCCAAGGGAAAAGTTTTTGAAGGCGTTTTTCGCGTATTGATTTTGGGGCTGTTGCAAAAAAAAAATATCAGCGCAACTGAAAATGACGTTGAATGCATTAGTTAGCGAGCAGGAGCATTGAAGTTAAGCAACGTTCTGTGTGGTTGGTATCCAGATGGTGACTATCTGGGCCATTTGAGTGATGGTGGCTTTTCCCGGCCCCCCTCAGGGTGGGTGGGGTTATTTTTATTATTATTATTATTTTTCAAGGTACATTTCATTTTCATGATTAACTTACAAGGAGGGAGGTAGTTTTGATCTTAGATAAGTAGGCAATTAGTGGATCATTGAAACTGTTGAACTCTGTAAATTTTAAATAGGTAGTCGAGTAAAAAGTTTGACCTCGGTTTGTTCGATCAAATATTTCAAATAAATACTTCACCTAGGCCTATAGAGGTATAGAGGTAGGCTTGAACTAAAAAGGAATTTGAGGAGTAAAAAGAAGAAGAAGGAGGAGAAGAAAGAAGAAGAAGGAGGAGGAGGAATGAGAGAGAGAGAGAGAGAGAGAGAGAGAGAGA
>NW_007379490.1:40906-51069 GCF_000475195.1 Diaphorina citri
AGAAAGAGAGAGAGAGAGCAGTCAGGCGCATCAAAAAAGACTGTCTACTTGGTAACATTCTTGGGTGTGTGAGAGAAAGAGAGGGGGAGAGAAGAAGAGAATGGAAGTGGAAGAAGAGGAAAAGGATCAAATAAAGAGGAGGAAGAGAATAAGAAAGGAAAGAGAAAAAGAGCGTTGAAAATAGAGAGAGATGGGTTGAATTGGAAAGAGGAAGGGGAAAAAGAGAGACTAAACTAGCAGGCGAAGAGAAGAGAGAGAGTAGGAATAGAGGAAGGAGAGGAGCAAAAGAAAGAGAAGAAGATATAAAGAAAGAATTTGAAGAGGATGAGAAAAAGAAGGTAAGGAAAAGGGAGGAAGAAGGAGAGAAACGGGAAAGGAGAGGGAGAAGAAGGAGATAAGGAAAAAGAAAGAAGGAAGGAGAGAAGAAGAAGAAGGGGAGGAAGTTTTGAGAGGGGCTTTTTGTTCGTTTTTCTCTCGTAGTAGGCTTTGGCGTTTTGTACGTTTTGTAGAGCTTTTCATTGATTCAAACCTTGCTTCCCCAGAAACTTATTCTGGAGGGAGCTTTGCAGGGTGGTGGGTGGCGGGAGAATTCGAATGGCTTACTTTCAAAGATTTACTCCAATTTGAGGGCCTTTGAGAAAAAAAATGAAGAGGAGGAGGAGGAAGAAGAACAAAGAGGAGGAGGAGAAGAAGACGAAGAAGAGGAAGAAAAAGAAGAAGAAGAAGAAGAAGAAGAAGAAGAAGAAGAAGAAGAAGAAGAAGAAGAAGAAGAAGAAGACGTTTCGAACATTAGTGGAGATGTCAAAACCACCAATCGCCTAATATTAGTGGAGATGTCAAATGAACTGGAACCAATATGAATTATGTTCGAACATTAGTGGAGATGTCAAAACCACCAATCGCCTAATATTAGTGGAGATGTCAAATGAACTGGAACCAATATGAATTATGTAGAAAACATCAAAGGATTTTGGTGGACTTAAAAAAAGCTTTTGGCGTGGACGTCTTTCAGTCGACGTCAAACGACGGTGTGGACGGTACTTAAGTTGCTTCTATTAAGTACTAACTATCTAAGTTATACCTATTTGTAATTCGCAAGAAGAGTTTCTTCTCCACAAATCTGGGGTTAAACGTTTCTTCAATGGGGGGGTTACACAGGGTTGCATCTAAGTTCTAAGTTACCTATTTGTAATTCGCAAGAAGAGTTTCTTCTCCACAAATCTGGGGTTAAACGTTTCTTCAATGGGGGGGTTACACAGGGTTGCATTTTTTCCCCCAAAATATTTTATAATATTTTTTAAAGAGAGGAAAGGAAAAACTGTTTTATTTTCTCCCGTTCTGTTGGCAACTCTGGAGTATAAACTAAGTTACCTATTTGTAATTCGCAAGAAGAGTTTCCTCTCCACAAATCTGGGGTTAAACGTTTCTTCAATGGGGGGCTACACAGGGTTGCATTTCCCCCCCCAAAATATTTTATAATATTTTTTAAAGAGAGGAAAGGAAAAACTGTTTTATTTTCTCCCGTTCTGTTGGCAACTCTGGAGTATAAATTTGTAGGGAACGCACTGTCCCCCTCCCCTTCCCAGAAAGGGACGGGAGGGGAGCTCAGCAGGGCGAAAGAGGGGAATGAATTTTTTTCTTTCTCAAAAAATAAAAAAATACAAAAAAATCCCTTTTGCTTCGACAGTGTCGATACTACGGGTCTGACGAGCGGATCGTTTTTTCGAGGAGTGCGAGCGAAAGTTCGTGTGGTGGAGTGACCCTATAGAAAAAAAAGAAGTGTGTCAATTTTTTTGTGTCCTTAAAAAATATATATAAAAAAGGTAGATTTTCCTAATAAAAAATCCTAAAAAATATAAAAAAAAATCTAATAAAAACGGGTAATCACCTGTAGCAAAACCATCATTGGGCTGTACCTCGTATTCTTCAGGGAGCAGGTTGTATTTCTTGGCTGCCTTTCTACGCTCTTCTTCGGTTTTTGGTCTTTCACCTAAACAAGAGAAATAGTTCCCAATATCCCAATCATATAGGCAAGCTGTTCCCAAACTGAGATTCGCTGATTCACAGGTTGCTCGTTGAACCCCATTCCGTAGTGGGAAATAGCAAAATCGTTTGGAAGAGGTTCCCCGTAGTTTGTGCGGAACATGGGGTAGTCCCAAGGATAGAATGGGTCTCTCGAGTCGTAGTGAGTGTGGGGCAAGTGTGGGTAATCACCTGTAGCAAAACCATCATCGGGCTGTACCTCGTATTCTTCAGGGAGCAGGTTGTATTTCTTGGCTGCCTTTCTACGCTCTTCTTCGGTTTTTGGTCTTTCACCTAAAAAAAGAAGGAAGAAAAAAATCAATATTGATTTGTCAAACTAAGTCGGGCACTGTATGGCAGCATAGCCAGCTTTTACCCATGAAACCTCTTGTTACTATCAATTATATAATTACTAGCTGAATTCCGTCGCTTCGCTCCGGAATCCCGCTAGTTCATCCCGAGGCATGGCCAAACTTGTGGAAAAGGCATATTGTATACTGAAACACAATAAATAAATATTCAAAAAAATGTACAACATTGCTTCACTTTAATAGTCCATATGGAACTGGTGCATTATTTAAGTAATGTATTATTGCTCTGAACAGGTACTTCTATCTTGTTTCCCTTCTCTCTTCAGGATGATAAGACCATAGCAGTCACAGCTCCCTCTGTCAAGACTCTTAAAGAAAGAACTTAAATAAGAAGATGGTTTCGGTAACATTCAATTTACAATATAAGTTCCATTCATTTTTATTTTCACTGAAAAATGACTAATAAACAACTATACGAGTAGTAGCTTTCACTGTTATGCTAAGAGTTGGGCATGCTACAACACAGACCACATGACTGATTCCTACCTCTGTGTTTCAGGTTTGTTTTCCCTTAATCTTTGTAATTAAAATAATAATAATAAGTGAAGAAATAATTTATTTTTTATTTTCACAAAAATCAAGTGAAAACAAATCCAAAACAATGTGGTAGGAATCCAGCCTCTCAAATTCTGTCTAATCAGAAAGATCAATCTTTATTTCTGGTGATATCCGTAGTGCACAACTCCCTTTTGGTATCCATTTAGAATTGGTGGCAAAACGCCTGACTGGTTTTCAGGTTTGTTTTCCCTTAATCTTTGTAATTAAAATAATAATAAGTGAATAAGTGAAGAAATCATTTATTTCTTATTTTCACAAAAATCAAGTGAAAACAAATCCAAAACAAGGTGGTAGGAATTAGGAATCCAGCCTCTCAAATTCTGTCTAATCAGAAAGATCAATCTTTATTTCTGGTGATATCCGTAGTGCACAACTCCCTTTTGGTACTTTGGTGAGTCAAACTTGGGGTAATAATAGCGTTTCTCCCAACAGAAGTATTTCAGGATGAGAGAAATAGTTCCCAATACCCCAACCATATAGGCAAGCTGTTCCCAAACTGAGATTCGCTGATTCACAGGTTGCTCGTTGAACCCCATTCCGTAGTGGGAAATAGCAAAATCGGTGTCCTTCCAGTTTTAATTTTGATAAGGAGCTATGAATCAATGAACCTACCTAGGTGTCTTTGATTGATATAATATTAATATGTAGGTATTTATTATTTTATTATATTGTAAAATCGTATTACAAAGTAATAAAATGATTATTAAAACTGGATTTTCGTCTTTTTTTTAGAAGAGGTTTGACAGAGGGAACTGTACTTAACTGCTAAGGACTTGTCGTCCTGGAAGTGAAGAAAAAAGGAAGACAGGATAGGAGAAAGCCAGCCGTTCCGAGAACGAACCTTATGTGTTTAGAATAAAATCCGCTCCGGGCCGGGATCGGACCCGCGAACTAGCGCTTACAAGGCAGACGCACTACCTTCCAAGCTAACTAGGCTGGCTAGAGTCTCCTTTATTGGTCCAAATGTATCTCAAAATTATGAAATCGTCAAGTCAAAACTGGAAACTTTTTTCATTCGTTCCAATCAGACAGACAGCATAATATTGACCTCTGCCCACTCATTCTACATATTAGTCATGCTAAAACAAAGGCAAAGAGGTGACAAAAGTCGTATTGATGTTTGTCTCAAAACCCTTCTCATAGAGTGTCCCCCGTGAGGTGTAAAAACGTGACTTTTGGAAGAAAATTCACCTAACCTCCCCTAAAGCCCGCATTGAAGACATATCTCCCAACCTGATCTCTCAATAGATTTCAATCGTTTAGATCTGAGGACTCAAGAGAGCATTAAGAAAGTGGTAGTTTTGACATCTCCACTAATATTAGGAGAGTGGTAGTTTTGTCATCTCCACTAATATTATTAGAGTGGTAGTTTTGACATCTCCACTAATATTAGGAGAGTGGTAGTTTTGTCATCTCCACTAATATTAGGAGAGTGGTAGTTTTGACATCTCCACTAATATTAGGAGAGTGGTAGTTTTGACATCTCCACTAATATTAGGAGAGTGGTAGTTTTGACATCTCCACTAATATTAGGAGAGTGGTAGTTTTGACATCTCCACTAATATTAGGAGAGTGGTAGTTTTGACATCTCCACTAATATTAGGAGAGTGGTAGTTTTGACATCTCCACTAATATTAGGAGAGTGGTAGTTTTGACATCTCCACTAATATTAGGAGAGTGGTAGTTTTGACATCTCCACTAATATTAGGAGAGTGGTAGTTTTGACATCTCCACTAATATTAGGAGAGTGGTAGTTTTGACATCTCCACTAATATTAGGAGAGTGGTAGTTTTGACATCTCCACTAATATTAGGAGAGTGGTAGTTTTGACATCTCCACTAATATTAGGAGAGTGGTAGTTTTGACATCTCCACTAATATTAGGAGAGTGGTAGTTTTGACATCTCCACTAATATTAGGAGAGTGGTAGTTTTGACATCTCCACTAATATTAGGAGAGTGGTAGTTTTGACATCTCCACTAATATTAGGAGAGTGGTAGTTTTGACATCTCCACTAATATTAGGAGAGTGGTAGTTTTGACATCTCCACTAATATTAGGAGAGTGGTAGTTTTGACATCTCCACTAATATTAGGAGAGTGGTAGTTTTGACATCTCCACTAATATTAGGAGAGTGGTAGTTTTGACATCTCCACTAATATTAGGAGAGTGGTAGTTTTGACATCTCCACTAATATTAGGAGAGTGGTAGTTTTGACATCTCCACTAATATTAGGAGAGTGGTAGTTTTGACATCTCCACTAATATTAGGAGAGTGGTAGTTTTGACATCTCCACTAATATTAGGAGAGTGGTAGTTTTGACATCTCCACTAATATTAGGAGAGTGGTAGTTTTGACATCTCCACTAATATTAGGAGAGTGGTAGTTTTGACATCTCCACTAATATTAGGAGAGTGGTAGTTTTGACATCTCCACTAATATTAGGAGAGTGGTAGTTTTGACATCTCCACTAATATTAGGAGAGTGGTAGTTTTGACATCTCCACTAATATTAGGAGAGTGGTAGTTTTGACATCTCCACTAATATTAGGAGAGTGGTAGTTTTGACATCTCCACTAATATTAGGAGAGTGGTAGTTTTGACATCTCCACTAATATTAGGAGAGTGGTAGTTTTGACATCTCCACTAATATTAGGAGAGTGGTAGTTTTGACATCTCCACTAATATTAGGAGAGTGGTAGTTTTGACATCTCCACTAATATTAGGAGAGTGGTAGTTTTGACATCTCCACTAATATTAGGAGAGTGGTAGTTTTGACATCTCCACTAATATTAGGAGAGTGGTAGTTTTGACATCTCCACTAATATTAGGAGAGTGGTAGTTTTGACATCTCCACTAATATTAGGAGAGTGGTAGTTTATCTTCGCCTTAATACAGGTAAAGTTGATCTGCCCTTGCTCCAGAAGGAGTGTCGATGGGCTATTACTACAATGAGTTTCATGAAACTCGGTTTCACCAGTGTGCATTGCTCTGTGTTAACCTTATGAAACGCGTTTGACTTTGACAAGTGTGCATCGAACCTAAATAAAACTCTCCGGGGGTCGAGTGCATGGGAACTCATCACATGTCCTTGGGCACATTACACCAGCGGCGATATAACTGAATGCGCTAGTTTTCGTTGAATCACTGAAGTTGAGCAACGTTGCGCGTAGTATCCGGTTAATATAGCCGATGACCCTACTTACACTAATACCAATGTCCCACTTCAAACAAAATCAATGAACCCCCAATTCAATCTACCCTTGTTCCAGGAGCTACTACCGGGAGGACGACCTGAGCAGTCCGCTCCTGGACGACCGCGCCCGGCTCATGGACGACCGCAACCGTCTCCTGGACGAACGCACGCGCTCGCACCACCGCTCGCGTAGCGCGTCGCGCCCCATGAGCGCAAGCAACGCGCTCTCCGTCCGGTACACGAGTCTGGACCGCTCCGGAATCGACCGATCCGAGCCGAGCGGACACGAACGGGAGTTCATGCCGATAAGGGAGAGCCGATCGATAGATCGCTCCGCAAGGAACTCAGCGCTTGACCGCGGACTCTACTTAGAAGACGAGCTGTATGGTCGCTCCGCGGGCGGGCAGCAAGGTAGCTACTTAGGTGAGCTGACCCACCAGAACAACGACCTTCATCGAGAGCTCTCCAATTTGAAGAAGGAGCTGGAGCTGACCAATCAAAAGCTCGGGTCTAGTATGCATTCGATCAAGACGTTTTGGAGTCCGGGCTCCGCAAGGAACTCCGCTCTGGACCGCGGACTCTACTTAGAAGACGAGCTGTATGGTCGCTCCGCGGGCGGGCAGCAAGGTAGCTACTTGGGTGAGCTGACCCACCAGAACAACGACCTTCATCGGGAGCTCTCCAATTTGAAGAAGGAGCTGGAGCTGACCAATCAAAAGCTCGGGTCTAGTATGCATTCGATCAAGACGTTTTGGAGTCCGGAGCTGAAAAAGGAGAGAGCGTTGCGCAAGGAGGAGAGCGCCAAGTACTCCCTCATCAATGATCAGTTGAAGCTGCTCAATTCGGAGAACCAGGTGAGTGGGGTGCTTTTCCATTAGGTACACTGAAAGAGATCAAACCTAACCCATAAGAACTGAACTTTTTTCCGCTGGATCCAGCTGAAATTTAATCGCTTCTAACTCCGGATCGGTACTGAGTAAACATGTCAAATAATGTTGAAAATGGTAGGAAATTTCGTTTTCTAACTAATAGACAAATGCACTCTGACGTAGAGCGACTGAGATATTAGCGAAAAAGAGAGAAGGGTTTGGTGTGACTTTAGTGTAGGCCTCGGCTCTCATGGGTTTCAATGTAAATGTAAATAAATGTAAATGCAGTTTCTTTGTGTTATTATGTCACAACTTTGGTGCTCACTGCACCTAACCCATAAAGAACTGAACTTCTTTTCCGCTGGATCTAGCTGAAATTTAACCGCTTCTAACTCCGAATCGGTACTGAGTAAACATGTCAAATAAGGTTTAAAACAGTAGGAAATTTTGTTTTCTAACTAATAGAAAAATGCACTCTGGCGTGGAGCGACTGAGATATTAGCGAAAAAGAGAGAAGGGTTTGGTCAAGTTTGGTGTGACTTTAATGTAGGCCTCGGCTCTCATGGGTTTCAATGTAAATGTAAATACAGTTTCTTTGTGTTATTATGTCACAACTTTGGTGCTCACTGCAGCATTGTAGGATTTTTCCCAATATCTCAATCCTAAAATCCAATGTTTACCTACCATGCTGGCACCGGTCGCTATGCGCATTTATATGTCATAGCTACTCATTTTCCTCACGAGGCTGAGTGGGCCCCGCAACAGCCAGTCACGGAATCAATCATTTGGATGATACAAATTTCTTGGGTGGTAGTTTTGTCTTCTTCTCTACTAATTATTCGAGTTTCTCCTCCTCTTCTTCTTCTTCTTCTTCTTCTTCTCCTCCCTTCTTCTTCTTCAGTCTTCCTCTTTCTCTCAACTGTTGGAATTCAATATCTCGATTATTTATTTATCTACGGCGTGGATAGGATAGATTCCACTCTCGCTGATGAAAGGCATACATTACTCTGTTACTCAGTGTTCAACCATAAATAGACTCAATATAAAATGAACACAAACACAAATAAATAGCCTACATATCTCTCTTATGCAAAACTTCTCGCTTTTCTTCACTTTTGGATGAGTATTTTTAACACTTCATTTCTTGGAAGTATGTATTACTCTATTATTCACGCTTGCATGCCAATTTGCAAGTGAATGGAGAAATGTAGGCAAGTAGGCATTATTGCATGCAGTTCGTTATCGACTTCTGAATTTGATATAATTTGAGAATTTGACCACAATAATAGTAGTAGCCTATACTGCTGGAGTAAAGGGACTTTCCAGTCCTGTGCGAGCAGTATAAATAAGCACTATTATTATTATATTTATTCATTTACAAGTTATGGCTTTCTGCCAGATTTCAAACAAACTTTCTGGTGACCTCATTTCGCCACACATATATTCCGATTTGAACTCGAAACTTACATATCCACGAGTATTTTTCGATTTGAATTTGAAACAAACTTATTCACACATAACTCATAACTTTAATAACTTACATCTACATAGCTCCAATAATTCATAACTCTTATCTCTACCCGTTATTATATGCACACATTTACACCCTCTTCTATCTATTTCTTTACAAACTGTCTAATTATCTATTTGTAACGAAGATAGATTATGACGTATGTATAGTGGACGTAGCACACTATACAATAGAATAGAATAGAATAGAATAGAATAGAATAGAATAGAATAAAATAGAATATATACCTTGTTTATCCTGCCAGACTGAGAATGAAAAGTCCCTTTACTCCCGCAGTCTAAACAAGGAAATGAGATGTTGCAAGATTATGGATTTTTACTCTTACTAGTGGAGATGACAAAACTACCACTCTCTTAATATTAGTGGAGACGACAAAACTACCACTCTCCTAATATTAGTGGAGATGCCAAAACTACCACTCTCCTAATATTAGTGGAGATGTCAAAACTACCACTCTCCTAATATTAGTGGAGATGACAAAACTACCACTCTCCTAATATTAGTGGAGTGGTATTTTTGACATCTCCACTAATATAAGGAGAAATTCACTACATAAAATAGAGGAGTACTTTATCCAAAATAGGATAATGTTGGTTCTCGGAACGGCTGGCTTTCTCATGTACTGTTCTTCTTGTCTCTTCAGTTTCGGGACGATAAGACCTTCGATGTTACAGCCCCGCTGCGTTGTTACTCTCTCTTCCTCTTCCTCTGTCTCCCTTCCTCTCTCTTTCTCTCTCTCTCTTCCTTCTTTTTCCTTCCTCTCTTTCTCTCTCCCTCCCTCTCTCCCTCTCTCTCTCTCTCTTTGTCCTCTTTTCCTCTCTCTAGCTCTTTGTCCTTCTTCTTCAACTTCACCTTCCTCTCTTTCTCTCTCTCTCTTTGTCCTCTTTTCCTCTCTCTCTCTTCCTCTTCCTCCGTCTCCCTTCCTCTCTCTTTCTCTCTCTCTCTCTTCCTTCTTTTTCCTTCCTCTCTTTCTCTCTCTCCCTCCCTCCCTCTCTCTCTCTCTCTTTGTCCTCTTTTCCTCTCTCTAGCTCTTCGTCCTTCTTCTTCAACTTCACCTTCCTCTCTTTCTCTCTCTCCCTCTCTCTCTCTTTGTCCTCTTTTCCTCTCTCTCTCGAGCTCTTCCTCCTTCTCCTTCAACTTCATCTTCTCTCTCTCTTCCACCTTCTCCTTTCCTCTCTCTCTCCCTCTCTTCCTCTCCCTCTCTCTCTCTCTTCCTCACTCTCTCTCCTTCTCTCTATTTCTCATTAATTTCAAACATGGCGTCCAGATGGTTTATATCTCTGTCTCTTTTTGATGAAAAGTCTTAGAATAGAAAACAACACGAAGAGATAGAGAGAGAGACCTATATGTTATAATCTGTATCCCCTTACTGGGATGAATTAACCCCAAGAGGTGTCAATTGGTCTTTTTTGAAACTCCTGTGAAACTAGGAGGAAGGAATTTTATAATTGTGTTAAGCATAAACGCTTGTCACGAATGTCGTTCCCCGCTTAATATTCTAGGCCAAATTTTATGAGTTTCCTTGGAGTGGAACCACCAACCTCCAGATTCAAAGTCGACCGTGCTAACCACTGCACCACTGAGGTTGGTTTCCTGTGACACTAATTGAAGACCTTATG
>NW_007379490.1:51324-52866 GCF_000475195.1 Diaphorina citri
TTTCACCACTACCAAAAAAAAAAAAAAAAAGATTTGAAACAATCAATTTCTGATGGAACATAGGCCAAGAAAGGTGGTTCTCTTATTTCTGTGTATAACCCTTTTGTAGAATATGAATGATTGTTCCCTACACAGGATATTAAAGGAAAATGTTTAATAATAACAATGGTGTTGACTTTCCATTTAGAATTGGTGGCAAAACGCCTGACTGGTTTTCAGGTTTGTTTTCCCTTAATCTTTGTAATTAAAATAATAATAAGTGAAGAAATCATTTATTTTTTATTTTCACAAAAATCAAGTGAAAACAAATCCAAAACAACATGGTAGGAATCCAGCCTCTCAAATTCTGTCTAATCAGAAAGATCAATCTTTATTTCTGGTGATATCCGTAGTGCACAACTCCCTTTTGGTACTTTGGTGAGTCAAACTTGGGGTAATAATAGCGTTTCTCCCAACAGAAGTATTTCAGGACAAGAGAAATAGTTCCCAATATCCCAACCATATAGGCAAGCTGTTCCCAAACTGAGATTCGCTGATTCACAGGTTGCTCGTTGAACCCCATTCCGTAGTGGGAAATAGCAAAATCGTTTGGAAGAGGTTCCCCGTAGTTTGTGCGGAACATGGGGTAGTCCCAAGGATAGAATGGGTCTCTCGAGTCGTAGTGAGTGTGGGGCAAGTGCGGGTAATCACCTGTAGCAAAACCATCATCGGGCTGTACCTCGTATTCTTCAGGGAGCAGGTTGTATTTCTTGGCTGCCTTTCTACGCTCTTCTTCGGTTTTTGGTCTTTCACCTAAAAAAAAGAAGGAAGAAAAAAATCAATATTGATTTGTCAAACCAAGTTGGGCACTGTATGGCAGCATAGCCAGCTTTTACCCATGAAACCTCTTGTTACTATCAATTATATAATTATTAATGTTTATAAACTGTTGTCGTATCATCCCAAAACAAAGAGCAAAGAAGACAGGATAGGAGAAAGATAGCTGGTCTGAAAATGAATCTCATCTGTTTAGGAAACAGTTCACCCCAGGAGGGAATTGAACCCCCAACCTGGCATTTACCTACAAGACAGAGACATTAACCTAAACGCTATAAGTCAGTCTAGTACTGGCTTATAATTTAACCAAGGTTAAAATAATACTTAAGTGTAAACTTCACCCATCACATTGTTTAGCCTGCAGGAGTAAATGGACTTACCAGTCTCATTCAGGCAGGATGAACAAGGTATTCAATATCATGAAAATTTAAAGATCTTACCTGGCAACCAGTCAGGAGTGTAGACAAAAGCTGTCCTTACAGAGTTCTGTTGAAGAGACACCACTTTGCCCAGTGACTTCACTTGACTTAGAACCCGTAGTTTGTTCATGATCCTGCCTTCACTACACAACTCTCAAGATGTTACAAAACGGTTCCCAACCGTTTGAGTTGCTAATTTTCAAAGGTCCTGCTTTGGAGAGAGATTTGGGGTGGAAGAAAACCCAGAAATCCACAAAAAAATTGGATTTTCTGGCGAAAAGTTGGCCCAAAAGTTCACAAAAATGAT
>NW_007379491.1:0-4710 GCF_000475195.1 Diaphorina citri
CATCATACACATCATCAAATAGAATATCATCATCTGCCATTGCTGACATTCTTGCTTTGCTGCTTGCTGTGTTGAATACTTTGCTGCTTGCTGTGTTGAATCTGCCTTATGACTGCCAAGAGTTCAATCTCCACCCAATCATTATCACTAAACTGGAAGTAACAGAAGAGATGGATGCCAAATGTGATAAACTCAACAAGTTCACTCCACGAGATTGTCAGGGACAGTTCATTTAGTCTGAGATGTGCTAGACTACAAGGTAATTCTCCAGGTGAATATCATTAAGGATAAACAAAAAAATATGCACTCATCTTTAAAAAAAAAAGGGGTTAAGCAACAATGACTTTGGTTAATATCAGGATGGGTGACTATCCGATTACCAAATTGTTACAGTCGCGTCCTTGGACCATACCGGGATAGCATACCAAATTTCATCGCTTTACGACAAACCGTTCTTGAGATATATATTTCAAAGATAAATATTTCAAAACTGCTGTTTGATGAGACCTACCTAGATTAAATAAACACTTAGAACTTATGTGTATGTAAAATCTGTAAAACACAACTCGATTGAACTCGAGAAAAATTTATCACTTTGATAATGATACCAGAACTGATAACGAATGAATCAGATTTGTCAAAAATACCGCTACTCACTTAAAAACCCCTAGTCCCCTAGGTCCTAGGTAGGTACTTACAATTTTTTAGCATGTAGATTGTAGAAATGAACGGTAGGTCGGCAGGTATCAATTTATTTTTTAGCAGCTAGTTACAATTTTTTAGCATGTAGATTGTAGAAATGAACGGTAGGTCGGCAGGTATCAATTTATTTTTTAGCAGCTAGAAGTTTTTAGGAGTTCACTGGTTTTTAGTTTTTAGCAACTCGAAAAAACGCCAGCGTCGGCTGTTCATTGACGCCGAAAATCACTCGGACTTTGACAGGAATACAGGAAGTTTCGAATGAACAACTGAACAGGATCGCCATTTTTTTTTTTTTTTTTTTTTTTTTTTTTTTTTGTTACAAATCACAACATAAAAGTTAAAGAAAATTGGTTACTTTAAATAATAAAACATGTAAGAATTATTATAATCTGATTTAGAATATACAATAAAAAAAATAATAATAAATTGTATCTAGATATTATAGGTATATACTGAAAATGGTGCAGTGAAAACGCGACAATGTAACGCGTTTCCTATAATAATAAATTGTATCTAGATATTATAGGTATATACTGAAAATGGTGCAGTGAAAACGCGACAATGTAACGCGTTTCCTGTTATCTGCCTTATGACTGCCAAGAGTTCAATCTCCACCCAATCATTATCACTAAACTGGAAGTAAGAGAAGAGATGGATGCAAAATGTGATAAACTCAACAAGTTCACTCCACGAGATTGTCAGTTGTCAGGGACAGTTCATTTAGTCTGAGATGTGCTAGACTACAAGGTAATTCTCCAGGTGAATATCATTAAGGATAAACAAAAAAGCAAGATAAATATTTCAAAACTGCTGTTTGATGAGACCTACCTAGATTAAATAAACACTTAGAACTTATGTGTATGTAAAATCTGTAAAATCATGGTAAATAATTTCCACAAAAAATCTCTAATTCTTCCTTTGGTAGAAGTAACTTAGTAAATTTACTTATTGGTAGATAATATTTTCTTTCTCCTTTAGTTAGACGCATTCCTTCTTCCAGAATAATTTTCATTTTCTCGAGGAAACGCGTTACATTGTCGCGTTTTCACTGCACCATTTTCAGTATATACCTATAATATCTAGATACAATTTATTATTATTTTTTTTATTGTATATTCTAAATCAGATTATAATAATTCTTACATGTTTTATTATTTAAAGTAACCAATTTTCTTTAACTTTTATGTTGTGATTTGTAACTAGTTCTTTTTATTGCTTCATTTGAACTTTCCATACTAATCTTTTAATATTTTTGTTGTGCATATACCTTCCAAAGTTGTGCAAAGTGTTATGAGGTTTTCAACATTTTTTTGGAATAGTTGACAGCTCATTTGTTCGTATCTTTGAAAATCCTAGAAATTTAGGTAAATCATTTTCTACATACTCTGAATATAAGTAAATATCTATCTACCTATTTATCTATACACCTGTCTCTTTTTATAGGTACTCATAGAGAAGTGTCATTTTATTTTGCATGTGTATGTTCTCACTACGTGTAGGTAGGTATATCTGATGTAAATGTCAACTCCATATTGATATAATTCTACAGTTTATGTACCTATTTGTATCTCTTATTTAATTTAGTAGGTACCTACTACCTGAATTAAAGATATTTGTGTTAGGTGGGAGAAGTAGTGCAATTAACTTTTCCGAGTACCTACAACAAGATAAAGTTAGCGATCACCTAAATATCCTTTGTAAGACTAATTCTGGTGATTTAAAGTTGTCACTGGTAAAACCATTCCTCTTTTTTGACAGTGAGTGCACTCACTAGGAGGTACTAAGGCTAATTAGTTTTAACGAGATTGAGCTCATATAGAATTATACACCTCATATTCTTACCAATCTCACCAGACATTGCTTTACGTCTCATATAAGCTTGGAACTTTTTCATTCAACGTCAAATTCCCAAGTTAGGTTGCTACTTTATTTAAGTTGGTAGCTAATTTGCTATTTTCAAGGTGTCTACTTACAATTTTTTAGCATGTAGATTGTAGAAATGAACGGTAGGTCGGCAGGTATCAATTTATTTTTTAGCAGCTAGAAGTTTTTAGACCTCATATTCTTACCAATCTCACCAGACATTGCTTTACGTCTCATATATACGCTTGGAACTTTTTCATTCAACGTCAAATTCCCAAGTTAAGTGTAGCTAATTTGCTATTTTTAAGGTGTCAAGCATGTACTTCAATTAGGTTTAGGTAGATACCTATTAAAGAAATCTCATGACTCCAAGATTATGTTATCTTAGAGCATGAATTATACACCTCATATTCTTACCAATCTCACCAGACATTGCTTTACGTCTCATATGTATACGCTTGGAACTTTTTCATTCAACGTCAAATTCCCAAGTTAGGTTGCTACTTTATTTAAGTTGGTAGCTAATTTGCTATTTTCAAGGTGTCAAGCATGTACTTCAATTAGGTTTAGGTAGATACTTATTAAAGAAATCTCATGACGCCAAGATTATGTTATCTTAGAAAAAGCATTGCTAAAAAAAAGAAAGTATTGCTTAAACATACAAAAGGTCTGGCCAGACCTGCATTTTGATAGAAGGGTTAAAAAAAGATGGGTGTTGTATGAAAGTATTGCTTAAACATACAAAAGGTCTGGCCAGACCTGCATTTTGATAGAAGGGTTAAAAAAAGATGGGTGTTGTAAGAAAGTATTGCTTAAACATACAAAAGGTCTGGCCAGACCTGCATTTTGATAGAAGGGTTAAAAAAAGATGGGTGTTGTATGTTGTAAAAGATGGCTCGTAAAAATGGTATAACTTTTGATTTGTCTTCCTAAAGTTATTGGTATGAAACATGTCGGTATTTATGTATAGCGTGTCAGTACCAAAGCATCTTCAAGATATCTCATTAGATAGGTGGGAGGGAAAGAGAAGGATACAGGATACACAATACTCCCCAATTTTGACGTTGTGTCAACACTTCAACAACATCCTTCATTAGGATAGGTACAAGTGCAAGTAGGTATTTGCGGAAATGGAAATACATATTTCGTGTACACATTCCTTGTTGAGAAAGCTAGGTAGGTTTGTACGTGCACTAGTGAAGGGTAGGTGCTAAGACTTATACTAGACTTACAGGTGGCTACCTAAAAACCTAAGGGCACAAGGAAGAGAGAGAGAGAGGGAGGGAGAGAGAACTAGAGAAAAGGACGGGAAGAAGGAGGAGAAGGAGAGGAGAAGAAGAAAAAGGAGGAGAAGAAGAAGAATAGGAGGAGGAGGAGGAGAAGAAGGAGGCAGGGGAGAAGAAGGAGGAGAAGAAGAAGAAAAGGAGGAGGAGGAGGAGGAGGAGAAGAAGCAGAAGGAGGGGAAGAAGAAGGAGGAGAAGAAGAAGAAGGAGGAGGAGAAGAAGAAGAGGAGGAGGAGAAGAAGAGGAGGAGAGTGGAGAGAATGAAAGGAAGAGCCAAGAGTGAGTGAGAGAGATTGAGAGAAGGAGATGTAGTGTGAGCTATTATAATGGGAAAGGGAATGAGAGAGAGAGAGAGAGAGAGAGAGAGAGAGAGAGAGAGAGAGAGAGAGAGAGAGAGAGAGAGAGAGAGAGAGAGAGAGAGAGGGATGAGCAGAGAGGTACTGCATTAGTAGACATCAGTAGCGCTATGGGTTGCGTTTTACAAGTAGCTCGCGGGCGTGCGTTAGGCCCGAGTTAGCGTTAGGGGCCTGTCGGCTTAGGATATGGAGGCTTTACATAATAAAATAAATGTTCATTTTATATGAAGACAGCAAGTTCACAACAATGAGAAAGAATACAAGTAATGTTTGCGTATACTTATGTGACATTTATCGGGACGACGGACGTCAACTATGTGGACGTAGAGAAACCAAGATAAGAATCCCTCGTTTATTACGGAGGCTTGATAGGAGGGAACTATACCGTCCTAAGGTTTCTTTTCGTCTCTAAAAGAGCCGCCAAGAAGAGGAAGGAAGAATCACAGGCTAGGAGAAAAGCCAGCCGTTCCGAAAAGTAACCTTATCGGTGTCAGGATAAACATCCG
>NW_007379491.1:4807-50730 GCF_000475195.1 Diaphorina citri
AGGAGGAGGAGGAGGAGGAGAAGGAAGAGTAGAAAGAGGAGGAGGAGGATAAGAAAGAGGAGAAGGAGGAGGAGGAGGAGGAGAAGGAAGAGTAGAAAGAGGAGGAGGAGGATAAGAAAGAGGAGAAGGAGGAGGAGGAGGAGGAGAAGGAAGAGTAGAAAGAGGAGGAGGAGGATAAGAAAGAGGAGAAGGAGGAGGAGGAGGAGGAGAAGGAAGAGTAGAAAGAGGAGGAGGAGGATAAGAAAGAGGAGAAGGAGGAGGAGGAGGAGGAGAAGGAAGAGTAGAAAGAGGAGGAGGAGGATAAGAAAGAGGAGAAGGAGGAGGAGGATAAGAAAGAGGAGGAGAAGAAGGAGGAGGATAAGAAAAAGGAGAAGGAGGAGGAGGGGAGGATAAGAAAGAGGAGAAGAAGGAGGATAAGAAAGAGGAGAAGGAGGAGGAGGAGGAGAAGGAAGAGTAGAAAGAGGAGGAGGAGGATAAGAAAGAGGAGAAGGAGGAGGAGGATAAGAAAGAGGAGGAGGAGGAGAAAGAAAAGAGGAAGAGGAGGAGGAGGATAAGAAAGAGGAGGAGGAGGAGAAAGAAAAGAGGAAGAGGAGGAGGAGGATAAGAAAGAGGAGGAGGAGGAGAAAGAAAAGAGGAAGAGGAGGAGGAGGATAAGAAAGAGGAGGAGGAGGAGAAAGAAAAGAGGAAGAGGAGGAGGAGGATAAGAAAGAGGAGGAGGAGGAGAAAGAAAAGAGGAAGAGGGGGATATTTAGAAAATATGAACGTGTAGGGTTGGTCGGGAATATCGCAGAAAATAAATCATGAAAATATCAAGCCCAAGCTCTATCCAGACTCGATTTTATAATGGAAATATCAATAGAGGCGGTTAAGGTTAATAATAGAGATAACGTACAGACAATAAAGAATGTTGCAGGAGAAAATTAACCTCCATGGAAGGTTAACGGAAAATTAACCCGTCAGGGGGCATTTTTTACCATACCGAGAACTAATTGTAGTCAAGTCTCCAAAAAATGGGGATTTAGGGGGATCGAACCTAAGAACCTCAGAAGAGGTTCAATAAGCTAGGAAGATCAGATTGAGGGTAAGATTATTGATAAAAACTAGAAATGTTCTCACGAGGCAGAGAAAAAAGTAGACCCCGCCGTGTATTGAACTCGGAACCTCCGTTGTACAAGTACTCGACTACAAAAGTTGGTAAGTAACAGCCTGGTACCTACAAGTAAAAAAAAAAATTATGTATAAAAAGTTATTGTAGGTAGGTAGGTAGTCTAATATAATTATTTTCTAGGAACTTCAGTCTCACCTCCCATTTCAAAAACAAGAAGTTTTTCCGAATAATATTGAGTGTCTATTCTACCATGCCCTCAAATAAATTCAATTAGTACGAACCTCGAACCAGCCATTTTCTCTTCTGCCTCTTCTAAAAGTCACCCAAGGGACATTTTTTGCTTTCTTTCCTCGTCCGTCTGTTCGGGCACTTAGTCAAAACCATCTTGAAATATTTTTCATTTCCAAAACGGAAAAAAAGTATTTATTATTATTTTTTTATTGTATATTCTAAATCAGATTATAATAATTCTTACATGTTTTATTATTTAAAGTAACTAATTTTCTTTAACTTTTATGTTGTGATTTTTAACTAGGTAGTTCTTTTTATTGCTTCATTTGAACTTTCCATACTAATCTTTTAATACTTTTGTTGTGCATATACCTTCCAAAGTTGTGCAAAGTGGTCTTAAATAAATACCTAGGTACTTACAGATAAACAAACATAAATATAAGCAGTAGGGGAAGGAGAGAGAACTAAATAGGGTACAAATACATAACATAAATGGGGTCAAATGGAAAATAGGTCAATTACCTCAAAAGCATGTATTTTCTTTGGGTTATGATAATGTCATTTTTTGTGTTGACTTTCTAGACGGTTTGTATTAGACACAACATACCTACCTAAATAGAATGTTGTAAAAAAAGTTTTTGTCTTAAATAAATACCTACTTACAGATAAGCAAACATAAATATAAGCAGTAGGGGAAGGAGAGAGAACTAAATAGGGTACAAATACATAACATAAATGGGGTCAAATGGAAAATAGGTCTTAAGTTTACGTGATGTTAACTATAGTAGGTATACATATATACGGTCAAACTTTCTTGACTTGGCGGGGCGGAGCGCTACCGCGCTCCTTAATCATAATATATTGCGGCCAACCTAGTTAGCTTGGTTGGTAGCGCGTCTCCTTTGTAAGCGCTAGGCCGCGGGTTCGATTCCCGAACAGATAATGTTCGTTCTCGGCCAGCTGGCTTTCCCCTATCCTGCCCTGACAAGTGAGAACGGGCCTATACTTTGTTTACCCTGTTTAGGTATCTATACTCTAAGTGCCTACCTCATCTACATATATCTACAGTAGATGAAGTTTTGCTTGAAGGCTGCAGACAAACAAATGTCAAGTAGTCACGGGGAGTAGAATTACTTATTATATTTCTAAGTAGGCAATTCACAACAGTAAATTATTATTAGCATCGTGTAGTATTTCTCCTCCTCCTCCTCCTCCTCTCTCTCTCTCTCTCTCTCTCTCTCTCTCTCTCTCTCTCTCTCTCTCTCTCTCTCTCTCTCTCTCTCTCTCTCTCTCTCTTCTTCTCTCTCTCTCCTCCTCCTCTCTCTCTCTTCTTTCTTTCTCTGAAGAAGTTTAATTAGAGGGAACTGTGACAGAGGTTTTATCGTCCCGAAATCGAAGAGAAAAGGAGGACTGGATAGAAGAAAGCCAACCGTTCCAAGAGCGAACCTTATCTGGTTGAGATAAAGTTTCCCCGCGGGCGGGAATCATACCCGCGACCTTGCGCTTACAATTCAGACGCAGAGAAAGGAAGAGTAGAAAGAGGAGGAGGAGGATAAGAAAGAGGAGAAGGAGGAGGAGGATAAGAAAGAGGAGGAGGAGGAGAAAGAAAAGAGGAAGAGGAGGAGGAGGATAAGAAAGAGGAGGAGGAGGAGAAAGAAAAGAGGAAGAGGGGGATATTTAGAAAATATGAACGTGTAGGGTTGGTGGAGGATAAGAAAGAGGAGGAGGAGGAGGAGGAGGATAAGAAAGAGGAGAAGGAGGAGGAGGATAAGAAAGAGGAGAAGGAGGAGGAGGAGGATAAGAAAGAGGAGGAGAAAGAAGAAGAGAAAGAGGGGGATATTTGGAAAATATGAACGTGTAGGGTTGGTCGGGAATATCGCAGAAAATAAATCATGAAAATATCAAGCCCAAGCTCTATCCAGACTCGATTTGGAAGAAGGAGGAGGATAAGAAAAAGGAGAAGGAGGAGGAGGGGAGGATAAGAAAGAGGAGAAGAAGGAGGATAAGAAAGAGGAGAAGGAGGAGGAGGAGGAGAAGGAAGAGTAGAAAGAGGAGGAGGAGGATAAGAAAGAGGAGAAGGAGGAGGAGGATAAGAAAGAGGAGAAGGAGGAGGAGGAGGATAAGAAAGAGGAGAAGGAGGATAAGAAAGAGGAGGAGGAGGAGGAGGATAAGAAAGAGGAGAAGGAGGAGGAGGATAAGAAAGAGGAGGAGAAGAAGGAGGAGGAGGAGGATAAGAAAGAGTAGGAGGAGGAGGAGGAGGATAAGAAAGAAGAAGGAGGAGGATAAGAAAAAGGAGAAGGAGGAGGAGGGGAGGATAAGAAAGAGGAGAAGAAGAAGGAGGATAAGAAAGAGGAGAAGGAGGAGGAGGAGGAGGAGGAGGAGGAGAAGGAAGAGTAGAAAGAGGAGGAGGAGGATAAGAAAGAGGAGAAGGAGGAGGAGGATAAGAAAGAGGAGGAGGAGGAGAAAGAAAAGAGGAAGAGGGGGATATTTAGAAAATATGAACGTGTAGGGTTGGTCGGGAATATCGCAGAAAATAAATCATGAAAATATCAAGCCCAAGCTCTATCCAGACTCGATTTTATAATGGAAATATCAATAGAGGCGGTTAAGGTTAATAATAGAGATAACGTACAGACAATAAAGAATGTTGCAGGAGAAAATTAACCTCCATGGAAGGTTAACGGAAAATTAACCCGTCAGGGGGCATTTTTTACCATACCGAGAACTAATTGTAGTCAAGTCTCCAAAAAATGGGGATTTAGGGGGATCGAACCTAAGAACCTCAGAAGAGGTTCAATAAGCTAGGAAGATCAGATTGAGGGTAAGATTATTGATAAAAACTAGAAATGTTCTTACCCAGAACTAATTGTAGTCAAGTCTCCAAAAAATGGGGATTTAGGGAGATCGAACCTAAGAACCTCAGAAGAGGTTCAATAAGCTAGGAAGATCAGATTGAGGGTAAGATTATTGATAAAAACTAGAACTGTTCTCACGAGGCAGAGAAAAAAGTAGACCCCGCTGTGTATTGAACTCGGAACCTCCGTTGTACAAGTACTCGACTACAAAAGTTGGTAAGTCACAGTCTGCTACCTACAAGTAAAGAAATAAATTATGTATGAAAAGTTATTGTAGGTAGGTAGTCTAATATAATTATTTTCTAGGAACTTCAGTCTCACCTCCCATTTCAAAAACAAGAAGTTTTTTCCGAATAATATTGAGTGTCTATTCTACCATGCCCTCAAATAAATTCAATTACCTAGTACGAACCCTGAACCAGCCATTTTCTCTTCTGCCTCTTCTAAAAGTCACCCAAGGGACATTTTTTTGCTTTCTTTCCTCGTCCGTCTGTTCGGGCACTTAGTCAAAACCATCTTGAAATATTTTTCATTTCCAAAACGGAAAAAAAGTCGTTGAGTAAAAAATGTGTAAATAAAAGGACCAGTTGCACGGAATTTTTTATTCCTCCATAAAAATCATTACCTACCTATACCAACTGGCCTAGGCAGCTAGGTACCCACTAGCATCTAGTAACTGGGTCTTTTTTTGTATCAAGTCCGTCATTATTGCATGATAGATGTAGTTTGTGCTACTTCTGTTAGGTACTTTTGAGTTAGGTATTGAGCTATTGAGTATCTAGCTGCAAACGTAGATTCGTAGAAGCTCAACCCGTCCTTTGGGGCTGACCAACCAGCTGCAAACGTAAGTATAAGTAGGTATCTTAGTAAAAAAGCAACTGGTCCAAAAGAAAGTCGAAGAGTGGAATTATTTTCCCTATGCTTTTTTTTAATATAAAAAAATCGAGAAAAATAATATAAAACAGACTCTCAAGTTGTTTTGGGGTGCACTTAACTTATTTTCTAATAGACGTTTTAGTAATAAGAAAGAGGAGAAGGAGGAGGAGGATAAGAAAGAGGAGAAGGAGGAGGAGGATAAGAAAGAGGAGGAGAAGAAGGAGGAGGATAAGAAAGAGGAGAAGGAGGAGGAGGAGGGGAGGATAAGAAAGAGGGGGAGAGGGAATAAAGGGTAAGAAAGGAAAAGAGAGAGAAGGAGAGAGAGGGAGAGACGTGTAAAATGTATGACACTTCATGCAGAATTATTTTCTTTTTAACACGCTAACCGCCAGGGTTATTCCCCTACACCTCTTCCTCCCTCGCTTACCATTGACCTATTTCTCTCTCGACTCCACGAACCTACATAAAATAGTATCATCTCTGTTTCTATTTCTGTCGCTCTTCCTTCCCTATTCCGTATCTTTCTCATTTAACATTTCTTTATGTTTATTGTGTGCAAAGTGTTATGAGGTTTTCAACATTTTTTTGGAATAGTTGACAGCTCATTTGTTCGTATCTTTGAAAATCCTAGAAATTTAGGTAAATCATTTTCTACATACTCTGAATATAAGTAAATATCTATCTACCTATTTATCTATACACCTGTCTCTTTTTATAGGTACTCATAGAGAAGTGTCATTTTATTTTGCATGTGTATGTTCTCACTACGTGTAGGTATATCTGATGTAAATGTCAACTCCATATTGAGATAATTCTACAGTCTATGTACCTATTTGTATCTCTTATTTAATTTAGTAGGTACCTACTACCTGAATTAAAGATATTTGTGTTAGGTGGGAGAAGTAGTGCAGGTATATCTGATGTAAATGTCAACTCCATATTGATATAATTCTACAGTTTATGTACCTATTTGTATCTCTTATTTAATTTAGTAGGTACCTACTACCTGAATTAAAGATATTTGTGTTAGGTGGGAGAAGTAGTGCACCGATAGAAAAGGCGTTTGAACTGCAGTCCTCAGAAGTTGATTTTGTCTGTAGATACCAAAGTGTTGTAAAACAAACGAGGCATAGGTTTAAGTTTTTCTCTCAACCGTTTTCTCATCTTCTCGTCATATTTATAACCTCTTAGCACTTCCTTTCTTTCTCTGTGAGATTCAGATAGATGCAGTGTAGGATACTTTGGAATAGGCGCCGGAAGAATATTTGGACAGCCAGACTGAACAGTTTACAGCGAACTCATTACGGAATACTTGAGAATGTGTTTTTCTACGTACATCTTCAACAAGGATCTTGCTACCCTGGTTGTAAACTTTGTTTTCTACATACCTGCCTCAGACGACAAAAGTTCGCGTCAGAACAGTCTAGGATACTTTGGAATAGGCGCCGGAAGAATATTTGGACAACCAGACTGAACAGTTTACAGCGAACTCATTACGGAATACTTGAGAATGTGTTTTTCCACGTACATCTTCAACAAGGATCTTGCTACCCTGGTTGTAAACTTTGTTTTCTACATACCTGCCTCAGACGACAAAAGTTCGCGTCAGAAAATTTTCAACATCTAGTTCCTCGTTCTAGAAGGAAAAAGAAAGGGGGGAAAGCTTGCAGGAAAAACGGATTAACCCAATAAAACTTGCATGAGAAAATCTGTTTAGAAAAATTTCCAAGTTCTTTTGCGGAGAGATTTCCTTTCAAAATATAATAAAGTGGATGTATAGGTGTACAGAGGAGTTACATACACCTCTATCTCCTAGATAAAGATACAAGGAAAGGAAGAGGGAGAAGAAATCCAGCGTTTAAGGCAAGGGAGTGCTGAAACGCTTAGAGCTCGGTTGTAGCGCTTTCAGGAAGAAAGCTCGTGTTTCCATCATGCTATGTACAATAGGTGGGTGTCAGGTGTTAGACGTACTTATAGGTATCTTATTTCTAATCGGTCTTTAAATAACTATTATTTACATCCACCTACCTACGTATAAGAGGTAGCCTTTATCTCCTATATTTGATGGTCTTAAGTTAAAGTTATCAAATTAGTTTCAATCTTGAATTTAATTCACTCGTTTAGTTTCGGTAAACTTACGGAACAAGTCATGGAAGTGCTCATGGTTCCAAGGACACGGGTATCCATATGACTAGTCAAAACCAGGCCAATTTCCTTATTTGTTTCTTTGATTAGATTTTTTAAAATATCTATTTTTTGAAGCTTTAACTAATTAAAAAAGTATAATCTAAATACTAAATAGTAATAAAAACACAACACTAAAATAATGATAAAAAGACGAGGTTTGGTCGGCAGACATTTTTAAGTTATACCTCTAGTGCGAGGTATGAGTAAAATAATTCGAATCCTACCTTAGTTTATCCAATGTAACTTTGTTAAATGGGCAGAGACTGCAGAGAGTACTTCAGAAAGTTCTAAATAAATATAATGGCAGAATTGCATAAGGTCACTCTCAGAATGTAGTCAAAACACACAACTTATATTACAATCCAGGATATACGAGGAAGCGTAGGCTGTTGACTATGGACCAAAATTATTTGAGTCTCGGTCTATGCTTCCAATTTTACATGGGTACGTCTTCCTTGGTGTTCCAGGTTTTTCCTTTTTTTCAAATGTACAAACTATATCCTCTAGTCCAACTAAGTTTATTCTCATTTTATACTTATGTGAAAACAAATGTACGTTGCTTAGGACTTGGAAAACATTGCCAAATATAAAATGCTTCCTCCGCTAATGAAATGAGATTTAAAAAGTTTTGTGCCAATTTCATAAATTGATTAGTAATGTACCTACTTACCTACCCTTTCATTCAATTTCAAATGAATTAACTGGGTGTGAAAAAGTCATTATTTCAGTTTATTTTCGGCTTTCTAGATTCAGGCAGAATCCCAACTAAAATGCATATGTTAACCAAAAACCAAAACCAAAAAACCAAAGTAAGAACATTTTTAATTTATTAGATTTTGTCTTCCGATTTCATCTAAACTTACGAAAACGGAACCGATTCTGATGGCGCGCCATCTTGGATTTCCTATGGTTTCGTACAGGTGGTGTCATTTCAGTTTCCAAATGGGAATCAGAAGAAGAAGAAAAGGAGGAGGAGGAGGAGGAGGAGAAGAAGCAGAAGGAGGGGAAGAAGAAGGAGGAGAAACTTTCGGTAAACTTATGAAAACGGAACCGATTCTGATGGCGCGCCATCTTGGATTTCCTATGGTTTCGTACAGGTGGTGTCATTTCAGTTTCCAAATGGGAATCGGTTTCATTTCCGAAAGTAAAATACACCTTAGGTACGAGTACATACATGTAATAATTGCATAATTGATGATGATTGCTTTTTGTAATAAAGCAGAACATCCGGACTTTGTAATGTTTCTGGGCGTCCAAGAGGTTTTTAAACCCTCAATGCTTCCAACACCGAAAAGCGTGCTTCCTTCCAGGCATGGCACCTATCTCAAGGAGACGAAAAGCAAAGCAAGCATTATAGAGATGTGTATTTGTTTGCACTTTTGCAGGTAATGGGTGTGAGAGTGCCCGCCGGCCAGGATGAACACTCGTCAAGGTCAAGGTCCCACCGGTAAGCATGGTCTGGCTAGGCGAGCTCCGTCTCCCATAGGCCTAGGCCAGACAATACCAGCATGGTGCGCCCCAAAGAATGAAGAAGCAGAACATCCGGACTTTGTCCTTGATAGTGTGTACATTTACGTATCTTCTCATCGGAGCCTCCGTCTTTGACGCTCTCGAATCCCAGACTGAAAATCGTCGTTGGACCACATTAAGTGGTAAGTGAGATGTAATATGTAATAGACAACATTAAGTGGTAAGTGAGATATATTTAATAGACTACATTAGGAGAGTTTGTAATATGTAATAGACAACATTAAGTGGTAAGTGAGATATATTTAATAGACTACATTAGGAGAGTTTTTGCACATGCGCAGAAACGAGGGACGCTAATTTTGGTTGCAAAAACTTTCTATTAAGTGGTATGTAACGTAGACCGCAAAAATGACCTACATCATATAAATTTAACTACATACAGGCAGAAATATTTTGTATCCCCTAATAAATAATGAATAGGTTGTATACCTAACCATGGAAAATAGAAACACTACTCACTATATTTAATAGACTACATTAGGAGAGTTTTTGCACATGCGCAAAAACGAGGGACGCTAATTTTGGTTGCAAAAATTTTCTATTAAGTGGTATGTAACGTAGACCGCAAAAACGACCTACATCATATAAATTTACCTACATACAGGCAGAAATATTTTGTATCCCCTAATAAATAATGAATAGGTTGTATACCTAACCATGGAAAATAGAAACACTACTCACTAGGACCACTAGGTATACGCCATAGGGGCGAGGTCAATACCCAGGACAATTCCCTTCACTCACGAAATTTATTCAGCAAAATTATTATTATTATTATTATATCCACATCATTTAGCGAGATTCCATTTCCCCTACAGTATCTATTAGGTATACGATGGAGCCATTAGAATGATATACTATAGAGCACATTAATCAAAGTCAAGGAAAGGGACTTTTTGTGAAAAATTTCAATGGAATTATTTTTCCGGCAAGGGGGTGAAGGATATCATCTCTTTTGCATAAAAAAGTAAGCGAGCGTGCTGATGTTATCAATGGAGAAATTCTATTCCAGCCTAATGAACTTGGCGCTTTTCTTTTCACAGATATAGAAAAAATGATAATGAACAAATACAACATATCTCCAGATGACTTCAAACTTCTTGAAACGTTGATTTTGAAATCGGAGCCACACAAAGCAGGGCAGCAATGGAAATTCGCCGGATCTTTCTACTACGCCACAACCGTACTCACCACTATAGGTATGTAACAGATTGTAGCTATAATCCCGATGTAGCAATGTGTATTGTTGAGTTGATAAAGTTCAACTTAATTAACTCAGCAACAATTCGGAAGCAGGGTAGCATTGATTGATAGAGGTTTGCTTGCTAAACGAGAGTGATGGACTTCAAAAATGGACTGCACAAAGTCAACATAACACCGTAGACATTTCGCTCAAGAGTTCGAAGTGGGGACCAACTTTTATATCACGAAAGAGCTACGAGTATATCGACCCATACTCGTACTCAGACACCCGTAAATATAATAATTTATTCATCATTCCCCCAGGTTACGGCCACTCTACACCAAACACCATCGGCGGAAAGCTGTTCACAATGTTCTATGCCATGGTAGGCATACCCCTGGGCCTCGTCATGTTCCAAAGCATAGGAGAACGACTCAACAAACTTTCCTCAGTCGTCATTCGGAAAGCCAAGCGCCTCAGCGGATGTACGGAAATCGAAGCGACCGAGATCAACCTCATCTGTGTGGTCACTACACTGAGTAGCTTAACAATAGCGGTGGGGGCCGCCGCTTTTAGTCGTTACGAGGGCTGGACTTACTTTGACTCGGTCTACTATTGTTTCATCACACTGACCACGATCGGATTTGGAGACATGGTAAGAATTAGTTCTTCATCTTAGCGAACCGACCTCAATAGTGAAATGTTTAAAGCGGTTGACACGATTTAGACTGGGATTTAACTCGGGATTGAGATGAAAATAGGATTCCTCTATATTTAAATACCCAAGTCAACCACGGATTGAACTCAATCCTGAGACAATCCACGGTGGTAAAACTCGACTTTGCTGGGATTTAACTCGGGATTGAGATGAAATAGGATTCCTCTATATTTAAATACCCAAGTCAACCACGGATTGAACTCAATCCTGAGACAATCCACGGTGGTAAAACTCGACTTTAGAGACTCATAATTCGTGGTTCAAGTCGAAGTGGAATTCGTGACAAGTAGGTATTTGCTGAACACAATTAAAATTCTTCGTCTTAGAAAGGGACAGGCAGAATAATGACGCCAGGTCTCCGAAACATAGGGAAAGTTTCTGCTGGGTGTGATTGAAGACTAAACTGTGGAGCGTCTCATTTCAGGTTGCCTTGCAGAAAGACAACGCTCTGGATACGAAACCGGAGTACGTTATCTTCGCGTTGATATTCATACTGTTCGGACTGGCCATTGTGGCTGCCTCTCTCAATCTTCTCGTTCTCCGATTTGTCACGATGAACACAGAGGATGAACGAAGAGACGAAGCCGAAGCTTTGCAGGTGAGTGATCAATGATCAATTGATCATAGTACACTGAGAAAAATCGTTCAAATTCTTGCAGTATGCTATCCCGCCAAGTAGTTGGACTATTGTGCAAGTAAAAAACCTATATACTTGTACTTTTCTCTATGTTCTTGAATCCAAATCACAAGAACTTCAACATTTGAAAATCTTACAAGAGATTTGAAGGATTTTCGTCCAATTTTTTTTCTCAGTGTAGTGACAAGTCAATTAGGGTCATTCAGTCGTGAATTGTCAAAAGAAGAAAATTGGAATAGCTCGGACACACACTCTGTGAAACGACACAGTCCATTCTCCAAAGGATAGTGTACGTAAAAAGGACCAGGAAGGAGAAGTATATATGGAGGACATTGTTGTTCAAAACAAATAAAATAATATTAAAAAGTTAGCTCAGTGTAGTGACAAGTCAATTAAGTAGGGTCATTCAGTCGTGAATTGTCAAAAGAAGAAAATTGGAATAGCTCGGACACACACTCTGTGAAACAACACAGTCCATTCTCCAATAGATAGTGTACGTAAAAAGGACCAGGAAGGAGAAGTATATATGGAGGACATTGTTGTTCAAAACAAATAAAATAATATTAAAAAGTTAGTCATAAATCATACACGACTGTATCTATACAAAAAAGGAGGTGGGGATATCTTTTGGTAGGTAATATTAGATTAGAAAAATTTCCCGTGGTGTTATGTATTTGTACCCTATTTAGTTCTCTCTCCTTCCCCTACTGCTTATATTTATGTTGTTTATCTGTAAGTACCTAGGTATTTATTTAAGACAAAAACTTTTTTTTACAACATTCTATTTAGGTAGGTATGTTGTGTCTAATACAAACCGTCTATTCCATTGACCTCTTATGTATGTATTAAACTTCCTCAATTTTTCTGATGAGTTTTATTTATTTAGATAGGTATATGTTAATCGTGAATATTTCCCGTGAAAAGAGCCATTTTCCTACCATATTATAGGTAGCATTGCAATGAACCTCTTACCTCCTTTATTCAACCACAAATGAAAACCTCTGATAGGTACATAGAGCATAGATATCTACTTCAGGATAATACCTACGAAGAATAGAAGGGTGAGAATGAAAATGCCCCAGGCATTAACTTTGCTTTTGCTCCCATTTCAATGAGGTTAAAAAAAGAAAAGTGTTCTAGCTGGTATTATAAAAAATAAAATGGAGGAGAGGGAATAAAGGGTAAGGAAGGGAAAGAGGGAGAAGGAGAGAGAGGGAGAGACGTGTAAAATGTATGACACTTCATGCAGAATTATTTTCTTTTTAACACGCTAACCGCCAGGGTTATACTAACGAAATAGCAAAGGTTGAGTGCGAAGGGCATCTACTAGTAAAATTTGTTGCCAAAACTAAAAGTCAGCCCAAAGCAATCACCCTAGCTAGGGCTAATTGAGAGGCTGACGAAAGACGCCCCGTAAAAACTTATTTCCCCCAAATGAAGCATGTGGACTAAAATACAAGTAGTCTGTTCACCATTTGAATTGACTCATTTCTGTCCCCACAGGGCCTACTGTCTCGATGCCAGTGGACAGTCTATCTTGTGATCAACTTAGCATGGAGGAGTATGAACAAGTCAGGTTCCCTCTATCAAACATCTCAACTAAATAAATGATCCTGTTGCAGAGTGGTGTGGTGGAGTAGGGTTTGGTCTAGGGTTAATTCTGAAAAGAGATCTATTATATGGAATCTTGAGAAATAGGGTTCACGTGAAAATGGTTAACTAACTTAACTGATTAGAATGTACGAGTAAGTCTGGTCTCATTTGAACTTTGACTTATTTCTGTCCCCACAGGGCCTACTGTCTCGATGCCAGTGGACAGTCTATCTTGTGATCAACTTAGCATGGAGGAGTATGAACAAGTTTTAAAAAGAAAGAGGTCATTGATACCTACGAAGATATACCTACATATAAATAAAAGGGAAGGATTTGGACTGTCCAGTCCTCATTTGTACCCGATATGCATAATGTACTTATCTTCTCAATTTTATCTCGCAGGCTGCTCAAGGAGCTGTGAGACTGGAAGGTGACGTCATCACAGCGGATGGCTCAATATTGAGCGGTCAGCTGGGGGAGAACAACGCAGTCTACCACAATATATCAACCACCACTTCCATGTGTACATGTACATGCAACTGTTTCCGACGGGACTCCGATTTACAATTGGGTAAGTTTTATGAGTCTGACTGCGGGACTTTAAACAGGGAGAATACCAGCATGAAATTTCCCTTGCTAACGAAATAGCAAAGGTTGAGTGCGAAGGGCATCTACTAGTAAAATTTGTTGCCAAAACCAAATATCAGCCCAAAGTAAGAAGTCATTATTATTTTAAGGCGGTCTCTTCTTGATCCCTTGTGTTCAGGACTATTGCACTGTTTGTGGGTAAGTTATTCTAGCTCGGTTCGATTTCGGAGCAATAAGACCTCCGAGTTCCCTCTATCAAACCTCTCAACTAAATAAATGATCCTGTTGCAGAGTACTGAGTGGTGTGGTGGAGTAGGGTTTGGTCTAGGGTTAATTCTGAAAAGAGATCTATTTTATGGAATCTTGAGAAATAGGGGTCACGTGAAAATGGTTAACTAACTTAACTGATTAGAATGTACGAGTAAGTTATTTCTGTCCCCACAGGGCCTACTGTCTCGATGCCAGTGGACAGTCTATCTTGTGATCAACTTAGCATGGAGGAGTATGAACAAGTCATGGAAGTGCTCATGGTTCCAAGGACACGGGTATCCATATGACTAGTCAAAACCAGGCCAATTTCCTTATTTGTTTCTTTGATTAGATTTTTTAAAATATCTATTTTTTGAAGCTTTAACTAATTAAAAAAGTATAATCTAAATACTAAATAGTAATAAAAACACAACACTAAAATAATGATAAAAAGACGAGGTTTGGTCGGCAGACATTTTTAAGTTATACCTCTAGTCTAGTGCGAGGTATGAGCAAAATAATTCGAATCCTACCTTTGTTTATCCAATGTAACTTTGTTAAATGGGCAGAGACTGCAGAGAGTACTTCAGAAAGTTCTAAATAACCTCTAGTGCGAGGTATGAGTAAAATAATTCGAATCCTACCTTTGTTTATCCAATGTAACTTTGTTAAATGGGCAGAGACTGCAGAGAGTACTTCAGAAAGTTCTAAATAAACATAATGGCAGAATTGCATAAGGTCACTCTCAGAATGTAGTCAAAACACACAACTTATATTACAATCCAGGATATACGAGGAAGCGTAGGCTGTTGACTATGGACCAAAATTATTTGAGTCTCGGTCTATGCTTCCAATTTTACATGGGTACGTCTTCCTTGGTGTTCCAGGTTTTTCCTTTTTTCAAATGTACAAACTATATCCTCTAGTCCAACTAAGTTTATTCTCATTTTATACTTATGTGGAAACAAATGTACGTTGCTTAGGACTTGGAAAACATTGCCAAATATAAAATGCTTCCTCCGCTAATGAAATGAGATTTAAAAAAGTTTTGTGCCAATTTCATAAATTGATTAGTAATGTACCTACTTACCTACCCTTTCATTCAATTTCAAATGAATTAACTGGGTGTGAAAAAGTCATTATTTCAGTTTATTTTCGGCTTTCTAGATTCAGGCAGAATCCCAACTAAAATGCACATTTAAAAAAATTTAAAATGCATATGTTAACCAAAAACCAAAACCAAAAAACCAAAGTAAGAACATTTTTAATTTATTAGATTTTGTCTTCCGATTTCATCCTCTTCTTCTAAATTCTTTCATGTAAATAAATAAAAAATGTATCCTTTAAACTGTAGATTTCTCTTAAAAAAGATTCACTTCTAAACTAAAGTATGAACTCCTGGTCAAAATTTACGCACTATAACTTTAATGATCAGTAAGCCCTTTGGATAATGGATATATGTATGTAAGACATACACATGATCCTGATTTATATTGTCTTTCTCTTCAGAACCAACTAATAAATAACATACATTTTCATAAAAAAAACAAAGATTTTTTCCGTGCCCTGGACTAAAAAAAAAAAAAAAAAAAAAAAAAACAAAAAAAAAATTTTTATAAAAAAAAATTTTCCGGCCCCTGGAAAAAAAAAAAAAAAAAAAATCATCAATAAAATTATTATGAAGAATAAAGTAAATAGGATGTAAATTATGTGAGGGGAATAGGTTGTGTGCGTAAAGTTTCTACTGAGGGTGTATAGTAAACAATTTCTGACTAATTATTATGCGCTTACATTGATATATTTCATAGATAAAAAAATTATTGAACCATTTTATTTTTAAACTTTATTGAAACTTTTTTCTTTCAATTTATTTAATATACCTATAAATATTTTGATTTCCTATGATAGAAACCTAACGTTGTGAAAATGGTTGTGCAAAACTAGTCTATCATTTATTCAAAGGCAAATGTGTAAAAATTGTTGTTATGCTCTAGTTCCTACTTAACTCTTGTTTGATTTAATGCAATGTGCCCTGTCGACTGGATGTAGGTATTTGTCGAGATGAAAAGTGTAAATATAAATAAATTTAATATTATTTTCTTGCCTGGGTTTAATTCCACTTTGCCTTTCCGTAATATATGAAAAGACTAGCAGCTCATTTATTAAATATATTAATTTAAGGTGGTTCACCCTACCGCGTCGAGGCAGGTAATTAACTCACTAGAATGAAGGACAGACTCTTTCTTTAGAAAGAAGGTTGGTGTTTCAAGAGAAAATACAATCAAGATAAATACTATTTGTCAAAGAAGCAGATTTTTTACTTGCAAAGTAGACAAAAATGTGAGGTTGACAAAAATACACCAATTAAATAGGTAACAGGAAATATATTAAATATTATCCTCTTTGACAAATAGTGAACTCTTAGCTTAAAATTTACTTAAGTTCACACTCAATGATACGTTGTAACTAAAAGTTAGGTGCCTATTTTATAATTTTAATGTAAAATATTGCCAAAACCTTTTATTATTTTTATGAACTTCCATTTTGTTCTTGTAAATGTAATATGGCCACACAAAAATACTGAATCGGTATGCCAATTTTTGTTTTCGTTATGCTCTAATTCTGTTCTGTTACATTTGAATCTCTCATAATATAAATACATAGTTTATTATGTTTCCAAAACAATGCCAAATAACTTTAATGGTTGTAATGATTTTTATGTATACATTTTACTTGTCAAGAAATAGTAATTGAATTATAAAAATAAATTTGTTTCATGGCGTTCAGTGGTGTAGGTATTACCTAATTTTATTTCATTGCTTTATTTGAATGTTGTAGGTATTACTACACTCAAGAAGGTGCTGGTATACATTTAACAATTCCAATTAAATGCAATTACCTGGAGGATGAAACTTGAAAACGAAGAAATACTAGAGAAATTTAAATTTTGAGAAAATATCAATTCTACAATAAACACCACTCAACCCACGAAGCGTAGCTATTGCTTAACTACAGGGTGTTTATACATTTTACTTGTCAAGAAATAGTAATTGAATTATAAAAATAATTTTGTTTCATGGCGTTCAGTGGTGTAGGTATTACCTAATTTTATTTCATTGCTTTATTTGAATGTTGAAGGTATTACTACACTCAAGAAGGTGCTAGTATACATTTAACAATTCCAATTAAATGCAATTACCTGGAGGATGAAACTTGAAAACGAAGAAATACAAGAGAAATTTAAATTTTGAGAAAATATCAATTCTACAATAAACACCACTCAACCCACGAAGCGTAGCTATTGCTTAACTACAGGGTGTTAAAGATATACTGGCCTGTGTAAATCAAATGGGTAACGTCAAAGGAAACCCTTGACACTGTGTTAACTATCACAAAATAAAACCGGTCATTATGATCAGAGCCACAATCAGATAGTCCGGCCATTAGGGACTCAAATAAAACTTACCTAACAAGTGGTACAGGGTGTCCTTTACCTCAGTTGCCAAAAATATTGAAATGAAACGGAAAACTTTCTTATTACAAAAATTATAAAATTAGCAACGCTTGGTAGTAATGTAGCAGTTGTCATTAGGTAGGTATTATTATATTATTGACATAACAGTGTCTTTTAAGAGACGAATTAATCCTCCTTCTAGGGCAATGTACGAAAACATGGGTGAACACAAACTATGTATACTTCAAACAAACACAACTGAGTAAAAAATAGTTCATGTTAAAATTTATGTAGGTATCGCATTCCTTCTAATTTTGTAGATTTATTTCAATTTAATTTCTTACGTAACAATAATAAACATTGTAATAATTACACAAATTTCATTAGAGGCGAATAGTGAATAGTTTATGCCAACTCCTAGTGTGAGGAATACATTTAATGTAATTATCTTACTAAAATTTGAATTACAATCCGATTCTCACGGTAAAGTCGTAAAACCAATCAGACCAATCATCAGATTAGGGACATCAATATCCCCACTGTAATGTAAACTTTCTACCTACTACGTAGTTAAGTTTTTTCCTCTCACAACTTAGTCAAGTGAAGATATAAAATATGTTTGGACGAGGCCTAAATACATTTAATGTTACTAAAATTTGAATTACAATCCGATTCTCACGGTAAAGTCGTAAAATTATGTCAGACCAATCATCAGATTAGGGACATCAATATCCCCGCTGTGATGTAAACTTTCTACCTACTACGTAGTTAAGTTTTTTCCTCTCACAACTTAGTCAAGTGAAGATATAAAATATGTTTGGACGAGGCCTATTGTGATGTAAACTTTCTACCTACTAGCCTACTACGTAGTTAAGTTTTTTCCTCTCACAACTTAGTCAAGTGAAGATATAAAATATGTTTGGACGAGGCCTTCTTGTCACCAAGGGTTTGAGTGAAAGAAATGTTCATTCAAATCTAGATATTTTACCTACATTAAAGATATAATCGATTATCGTATTCTCACATTTGCAAGCATTTTGGCATTTCACTAGTGTGGAATTTTGCACCAGTCAAATGTCAGAATGCTATATTTGGGGAACGGGTTGCAGAGGTCAAGTCTATTAGAATAAAATTCACGTCAGTATAATGTATGGGTCTGAAAAAGGCTCCTTGTACACTTCCTACATTGCATTTAATAATTCGTAAACTATTAAACAAACGGGGCAAGATTTCCTCGCACCTATTTTTAAATTTTTTTGTTGATAATTATTAATTTGTTAATTTATTATTCTTTAAATATTCTCTTTCTTATAAATTAATTTTTCTTTTTTTATTAAAAAAAAAAAAAAAAAAAAATGTATAAATTTACACAACAAGTGCATGTTGAAGCCGATGGTCTAAAACTTATCTAAAGGGTTGTAGAAATAAACTTATAAACCATACTGAAAACATACCTAGGAGGCGCTTCAAGATTGTTTTCTTTCTTTCTCTTTTCCATTATTTAAGTAAGAAGCTTGCAAAAAAATGCTTTCTTATCACCCACTGATGCGATGCATTACTCTTATTATCCTTAAAGAGACAATCAGACAAAATGGCAGAAAGGTGGTAAATATCTCCCATTAAACATGTAGAGTAAGGAAACTGTATAAGGTCTTTCTGTGGAGTGATGGTATTTTAAGTGTTTTAACATATTTCTTGGTTTCTGGTATTTAACAGTATGAAATAGAACTGTACGAGTATATTATCTACTAAAGTACTACATTACATACCTATGTGTAATGAATATTCTGACATAAATATGCACATCTGAACATGTAGAGTAAGGAAACTATATAAGGTCTTTCTGTGGAGTGATGGTATTTTAAGTGTTTTAACATATTTCTTGGTTTCTGGCATTTAACAGTATCAAATAGAACTGTACGAGTATATTATCTACTAAAGTACTACATTACATACCTATGTGTAATGAATATTCTGACATAAATATGCACATCTCATTTAACAGTATGAAATAGAACTGTACGAGTATATTATCTACTAAAGTGCATTACATACCTATGTGTAATGAATATTCTGACATAAATATGCACATCTGGAAGTAAATTAAAAATACATACATCAAACTATCAGAAAAAAATATCGCTACTGAAATACCCCAAACAAAAATGTTCCGAACTAAATGGACTGCAAATCCTCTTGAAACTTGGTTGTGTAGATTTAAGGACAGCATATTTTGTCTAGAATACATTTACAAAGCAGTTGCTGGGCCTAATGTAGAAAACGCTAAATTTGTCAAAGGCGTGATGACCTCTTTTAAAAAGAGGATCACGCTTTTTCCATTTTTTTTCTTCTATATTTAAATTATTTCATTGTACCCTTTTCTGTATGTAAAAATATATATAAATAATATTTTCTAATTATTAAAATTATCCGTTGTTTTTTAAAGGTCGAAGTGAATGTGCATAGTTTGTCTGTTTGAGTGATCGGGTTCACGATACACGGGTACTCGATGAAATATTATTTGGGTATTACCCGGATCCTACATTCCTACCCCAACATTTTGGGCAGAACGGGTAGAAGTGAGTATCATCAGCCGATCTTATAAAAGTTCCTTGATACGAAATTTCAAACAAACTTCGGCGCGAACGACACGCAAGTGTTAAAGCGCCTAATGGAAAAAAAAACAAACTTGGAAGAAAGAGAGCATTCCAAATGAATAATAGCCAGAAAGTACCATTAATACTCATCATTAATTTTATTATCCATAATAATTAAATACAAATTAATATTTTAAGTACATAATAAAACCAAATATTACGAGAACGCGCATTTCAAATGAAATAGAAACAATTAACAATATAGGCATTATAAACAAATTGATTTTATCAATGCAATAGGTACTTTGTAAATAATTCATATTCGATAATCTAGTAATATTCAAGCTATAATCTCTTTTGTGAATAAAAAATTAAGCCAATCTTGAACAATGATTTTTTAGTATTTGATACAGTAGGTATAAATATATTGCTCATAAACGGATATTTAATTTCTTTTACTAAAACGTAAAAATATGATGGATTTTGCCTTCGGCACATGGTACTAGAGATGAAGAAAAGAGATGACAAAAGTCAGTAAACTGCAAAGTTAGACGGAAAATATCAACGGTAAAAGAACTTAGAGGTTGTAATAGTAGGAATCTAAATGATTTATGCGTAGATGATTTTAAATTTCGTATAGTTTTTCCTTTATCGTTATTTCTATGTTAATTAGTCGCTATTTTACAAAACAATCCAGATAAACGAGTAAAAGATGATTAAGTATCGAATAAAAAAATCGTCTTTCAAAAATTGACCAATGAAGACCAATTCCCATTCTACATTCAGGTCACGATCCAGTCACAGTACGTTCAAAGAACGGTGAAATATTTTACATGGTGAAGTCTTGACATGAACTTGCCTTGATCAAGTGTGACTACCTCAATTTTTCCTTTTAAAAGTACAGTAAGAATATTTGACCATCTGTCGCTGTACTGTTACTAGCACTGACTTGAGCGTATCGTGGAAATCGAGCTAACATAAATATATTGCTCATAAACGGATATTTAATTTCTTTTACTAAAACGTAAAAATATGATAGATTTTGCCTTCGGCACATGATACTAGAGATGAAGAAAAGAGATGACAAAAGTCAGTAAACTGCAAAGTTAGACGGAAAATATCAACGGTAAAAGAACTTAGAGGTTGTAATAGTAGGAATCTAAATGATTTATGCGTAGATGATTTTAAATTTCGTATAGTTTTTCCTTTATCGTTATTTCTATGTTAATTAGTCGCTATTTTACAAAACAATCCAGATAAACGAGTAAAAGATGATTAAGTATCGAATAAAAAAATCGTCTTTCAAAAATTAACCAATGAAGACCAATTCCCATTCTACATTCAGGTCACGAACCAGTCACAGTACGTTCAAAGAACGGTGAAATATTTTACAGGGTAGTGAAGTCTTGACATGAACTTGCCTTGATCAAGTGTGACTACCTCAATTTTCCCTTTTAAAAGTACAGTAAGAATATTTGACCATCTGTCGCTGTACTGTTACTAGCACTGACTTGAGCGTATCGTGGAAATCGAGCTAAAAGGTCCATTTTAAAATGTGGGTTTTGATTATTCTAAAACGAATAATTACAAAGATAGCTTCTGCGTACATGAAATGTGTTAAAATATTAATTAAAACTATGTACAAGGTAAAATAACGTAGGATAAAATGTGAATTGAAAATGCACCGTTTTGTCGTATTTTATCAAGAAAAAGTAGTAGAAGAAAGTGAGTGAAAATATTATTATTATGGACTATGTGGTTTTACGGCGGAGTTCCTGGTAACAAAGATAAACAATCAAGCCAGATAGCAGATAGGGATCTGAACATTCTGAACCATTAATTTCGTATCTTTACGGCGGAGTTCCTGGTAACAAAGATAAACAATCAAGCCAGATAGCAGATAAGGATCTGAACATTCTGAACCATTAATTTCGTATAAAGCCAAAGTCGCTGGAACTTTGATCAAAAGAATCCTTGGGCTTTAGAAATTTAGAAACGCCTACAAGATCTTTTCTTCGTTATTTCATACCTGTACGATGAAAGTCTTGCCTCCCCAACCAGGGGTGGTTCCGACCATGCTCATATAATTTGCCTCCATGATGAAGTTTTCCAGACCGTGAAACACGCCCCTGCCGGTTGCGGATATTCTGCCGTGAATACCGCCCTGGTTGATGGGCTTGCCTGTGACACAGGCATGAGCATTGATGTCCAAATGACCTGTAGGGGAGATAGTGAACATTATTATCTATTGTAATGGTGAATACTTGAATAGTGAACCAGTGACGTGGTGTAAAGCTGGAGAAGTACCGCTTAATTTCCACGGTTTTTTATCTGCTCCTCCTTATTTATCACTTACCTAAAATAAAGGGGTGCAATAATGCTACAATCCTACATACCAGACTCCGCACACAGGAATTTCGTAAGAAAAGTCCCCCATTTCAATGCAATGTAAAAATGTACATATGTACCATTGTATCTACCTAAAATCACCCCTGAGAAGGGATATCTTTGGGTGACTTGTCGTCTGGAGACCTCCTAGCGAATGGTGCGAGAGACGATTGAGTGTCCAAACTGTCATGGCTTTAAGCACGGAACCTATGACAGTTGGGCCACTCTATCTGAGGAAACATCTAAACACCATCGGAGTATACCATGGCACAACCAGGTGCAGAAGATGTGGAGAGGAGGAGGAATCAACCTCTCATATCATCTTTGACTGACACAGGAATTTCGTTAGAAAAGTCCCCCATTTCAATGCAATGTAAAAATGTACATATGTACCATTGTACCCACCTACCTACCTACCTAAAATCCCCCCTGAGAAGGGATGTCTTTGGGTGACTTGTCGTCTGGAGACCTCCTAGCGAATGGTGCGAGAGACGATTGAGTGTCCAAACTGTCATGGCTACATGCACGGAACCTGTGACAGTTGGGCCACTCTATCTGAGGAAACACCTAAACACCATCGGAGTATACCATGGCACAACCAGGTGCAGAAGATGTGGAGAGGAGGAGGAATTTTTTTTTATCCACCAATCCACCAGTATTACATCAACCGGTCAGTATTACATCAACCGGTGGACTCTAGCCGGTGCACCGGGTGTGAATCTTATTTTGAAAAAAAACTTTTGGAACTCCAAAAGTTTTTTTTTTTAAATAAGACTCACAACCGGTGCACCGGTTGATCAACCAATCCACCAAATGACAAAAGAAAAGTTTTTTTTACTAAAAGGTTGATTGTGACTGTCCACCAGATCAAACGTTTAGCACTTGAGATCCACCACCTCCTCGAGCTGGTTGATTCTGACAAAAGAAAAGTTTTTTTTTACTAAAAGGTTGATTGTGACTGTCCACCAGATCAAACGTTTAGCACTTGAGATCCACCACCTCCTCGAGCTGGTTGATTATCCAGCTTCACCAACCACGATTCCTCTCTACACCAAACTGCAGCACAAGATAAACGTCCTCCCAACATCAGATTCTGAAAGCCGGAACGGCAGGATTATCAAGGTCACCCCATTTACTTTGAGGTAAAAGCTAAAGCATTAATCTGAAGGTACGAAAAGACAGCCCCTTTGAAGATTATCAAGGTCACCCCATTTACTTTGAGGTAAAAGCTAAAGCATTAATCTGAAGGTACGAAAAGACAGCCCCTTTGAATAATAATGGAGTTCCTAAATGGAGACACTTTGAAGTAGGAACGTAGGGTACTTACAAACTGACAATGGGGTCTTAATAATCGTTGCTCAGATTTCCAGAATAGTTTCCTTTCAAATGCTTGTGTACATATTCCACTATGTAATTCCAACAATATAACCTTGAAGAAAATCCAGGACATCAGAGCTTCCAGTAAGTATCTGGATTGGTAAGAAGTGAAGCTTTTGGTTCACGGGACTCGAAGGTCATTGAAAGCAGTAGGATTCGATAGAAAGCTTAGAAAGCAAGTCCAGCCAAAGAATAGGTGGTGAAGATTTTCTCAATGGAATTCACGTAAGCAGCGGTTCTCAAATCCAAACCCAAGTTGTATTTCATTGCTGTCTTCATGATAGCCTGAAAGCAAATGACAACAAAGAAATTATTATAGATAACTTTTTATTAACTTCATCTAGGTCGCGGGTTTGATTCCCGCCCGGGGCGAACTATATCCTAAACATATGTTCAAGGTTCGTTCTAGGAAAGGCTGGATTTCTCCTATCCCGTCCTCTTTCTCTCTCCAATTTCGGCAAGATAAGACCTCCTTTGTTACAGTTCCTTATCCCTTTTTGAAAATATCACGGCATTCATGATAATTCGAAGATAACCAGCGAACAACCCTCGACGCCTCATTATTTTATTTTTATCTATTTACACGCCAAGCATCAAGGCCGTGTGGGACCATTATTACAGACTGTACTTTCTATATTTTGAAGTGCTAACTTGAATGTGTTTTCTCACTACAATTAGGTTTTCCAGTGCCCAAGGACCCCATGATCATATGCTTTGTCAGAAGAATTCACTTCCTAAAGTAAAGAAGCCTCATTCAAATGATTGAAGCCCTAACAGTTCCTTCTATCAAACCAAACTTCGAAAATGCTTTCCTTTCCGTTCCGTGAGATAGGCATGGCACTTATCTCACAGTGTTGGAAGAATTGGGGTTTAAAAACCCCTTGGAGGCCCAGAAACAATATCTGGGCTCCTCAATAGAGTATACATCGCCTTACCCTTGCAGATCTTTCCATGGTATAATCGAGTCCAGAGTGAACAATATCTTTCTCTGAAGCTCCAGATATTCTCTTCTGGAAAGATTCAGACGGAGTGACAGGGATTCTGCCTCCGACGTTCCCGAAACGTCTTTCTAGCGATTCTTGTACAGATTCTGAAACACGGAGGTACGAGAAAGTCAGATAATAGAAAAATATGAGAACAAAAAAATCTTCTTCTATGGGTTGGTAACTATTGTTTGACTGATGTGCGTAACTACATTATTTCCCATAGTTGTTTTCGAATCAATGTATTATTCGACCTACAGAATAGTCAAAAATATTATTATGTTTTCTACTTGTTTGACTGATGTACGTAACTACATTATTTCCCATAGTTGTTTTCGAATCAATGTATTATTCGACCTACAGAATAGTCAAAAATATTATTATGTTTTCTACTTTTTCATTATTATGTATGCTCATTGCCAGATCTAATGAGCCAAACACATCAAATTGTACATGAGCTAGATCACCTTGTTCATTTACGTCATTTCTGTTTTTAGGTTTATTATTAATTTGAAGTTCTAGTGAAACAACTAGTAAAAACATATATGTATAATTGCATATACTAAAACCCATATGGCAGAGTAGAAAACATAATATTTTTTGATACATACTTGTATTGTAATGTAAATTTTGTGAAGTTACATAATAACTATTTGAAACACACGAGATTTTATTAATTTGAAGTTCTATTGAAACAACTAGTAAAAACATATATGTATAATAGCATATACTAAAACCCATATGGCAGTGTAGAAAACATAATATTTTTTGATACATACTTGTATTGTAATGTAAATTTTGTGAAGTTACATAATAACTATTTAAAACACACGAGATTGTAGATTGACTAGAGAGTTAGAGAGGAATGAGGAATTCTACCAGTTTTTTGAGACAATCTCTGTTTTAGGTATTATGTCAGTCTTTGTGATTTCCATTAAATACCTATATAAGAAACAATCGCCCTCCTCCCGCCCTTCCCCCTGAGGGTTTCGCGGGGTAGATCAGATATAACATAAATTTCATTGTAAATAGGTACTGTTAAGAGTCAAATACATACGTAGAAACAGGGATAATAAAAGCTTGACTTTTCAAATAACATTCATTGATGAAAAACGATCTGATGAGGACAATCTCTGTTTTAGGTATTGTGTCAGTCTTTGTGATTTCCATTAAATATATAAGAAACAATCGCCCCCCTCCCGCCCTTCCCCCTGAGGGTTTCGCGGGGTAGATCAGATATGTATAACATAAATTTCACTGTAAATAGGTACTGTTAAGAGTCAAATACATACATAGAAACAGGGATAATAAAAGCTTGACTTTTCAAATAACATTCATTGATGAAAAACTATCATGATTATGAGAACATAGTTAATGACAAGATAAATTGGGATGTTAAAAAAACAGCCTATAAAGTCGATTGATCGAGGTTTCCACGGGTCAATTAATTGTTTACGGGTTGAAATCATGCGTTCCTCATTCATGCTAAGACGAGCCTCTATTATATAAAACTCTTATCAAGACTTTATTATCATACAGGTTATCAGTGTTATCTTGGGTGTTCAGCTGTTCAGTGAACCGTTTTTCATTGTTTTCAATGCCTCTTCAGACCTAGTATACGAGAGAAAATAACCGACTAAATCTTATATTATAAAAACAAGATCCATTGACTCATTCACATTTCATATTCACACACTGATCGCTCTATCTCCTGAACCACAACACCTAGAAAGCTGAAATTTGGTAGGAATATTCCTGGCAGCAGGGGTAGTTGGACCGTTAGCAGCCTCAGCAATGATCTAAAAATCAGAACACAGGGAAAAGTTTGTTGGATTTTTTTTTTTTTTTGAAGATGTTTGATGGAGGGAACTGTAACTACTGAGGTCGTATTGTCCCGAAATCGAAGCAAGAAGATGGTAGAAAGCCAGCAGTTCCAAGAATGAACCTTAGGTGTATAAGACAAAGTTTGCCCGGGGCGGGAATCGAACCCGTGACCTAGCGCTTACAAAGCAGACAATCCATCTCCACAACACCAAGACCTAGAAAGCTGAACTTTGGTGAGAATATTCCTCATATGTTCTAGATGTGCAGTCAAAGAGGATTTTGCGGAAATCTTAACCGATCTCGCGTTATGATTTTTCCGGAGCACGGACAACCTGCTAGTGTACTTATAACTTACCTTGGCTTGAATTTTGTGTGCATTGTTTTTGGTGATAACCTTCTCGACTGCAGCAGGGACGAAGATATCACAAGGTTCGTACATGAGGTTTTCTCCTTCGTATGGTACTGCCCCTGGGAATCCTACTATAGTACCATTGTCCAACTTGTATTCTTCCAATGCCTGAGAAATTAACAGTTTGAAGTTTTAACTAAATATGTAGGTATACTTAAAATAACTTTGTAAAAGTAAAAATACCTATACGAGTGTAATTCAGGTGGTTGTTAGGTTGAAAAATATACGAAAAAAAAAAATCAATTTTTTTACAAGCCTAGCTTAGCCCTGTGTATAACCTCAACCAAGGTAGCCAAAGGGTCGATTTGACGACCGGGTGTTTCTGTAGATACAATAATTATTTTTCATGGCAGAAGATAAATATACTGTGTGTTCAATCAACATTATGCACAACGAGAGGAAGTAAACATTCTGGTAAAATAACTGCTCTCAGCACTTTTACGAATAAGCACATAATGCGTTTGATGATTAAGCTTGAAAGGTTCATATAGGCAACGTTGGTTTTCTTCTATATTTAAATTATTTCATTGTACCCTTTTCTGTATGTAAAAATATATATAAATAATATTTTCTAATTATTAAAATGGTATACTAAAACCCATATGGCAGTGTAGAAAACATAATATTTTTTGATACATACTTGTATTGTAATGTAAATTTTGTGAAGTTACATAATAACTATTTGAAACACACGAGATTGTAGATTGACTAGAGAGTTAGAGAGGAATGAGGAATTCTACCAGTTTTTTGAGACAATCTCTGTTTTAGGTATTATGTCAGTCTTTGTGATTTCCAATAAACATATCAGAAACAATCGCCCCCCTCCCGCCCTTCCCCCTTAGGGCTTCGCGGGGTAGATCAGATATAACATAAATTTCATTGTAAATAGGTATTGTTAAGAGTCAAATACATACGTAGAAACAGGGATAATAAAAGCTTGACTTTTCAAATAACATTCATTGATGAAAAACGATCTGATGAAAAACATTGATGAAAAAAGTTAATGACAAGATAAATTGGGATGTTAAAAAAACAGCCTATAAAGTCGATTGATCGAGGTTTCCACGGGTCAATTAATTGTTTACCGGTTGAAATCATGCGTTCCTCATTCATGCTAAGACGAGCCTCTATTATATAAAACTCTTATCAAGACGTTGTTATCGCACAGGTTATCAGTGTGTTAACTCATCTTAGGTGTTCAGCTGTTCAGTGAACCGTTTTTCATTGTTTACACAAAAATCGGTAAATCCAAGAAGCTTCAATGCACCTAGTATACGAGAGAAAATAACCGTGTAAATACTCAATATGCTTAAAACTGAGTGAGCTAAGAAAAAGAAGCATCCTTTTCAGTGGACTACTCGGTGACTGAGTCAGATCCTCACACTCTATAACTATAGCTCGGTAAATCCAAAAAGCTTCAATGCACCTAGTATACGAGAGAAAATAACCGTGTAAATACTCAATAATTATGTTTAAAACTGAGTGAGCTAAGAAAAAGAAGCATCCTTTTCAGTGGACTACTCGGTGACTGAGTCAGATCCTCACACTCTATAACAATATGTTTAAAACTGAGTGAGCTAAGAAAAAGAAGCATCCTTTTCAGTGGACTACTCGGTGACTGAGTCAGATCCTCACACTCTATAATTAGAGATAGGGACGAGCGAGTTACATGTTTAGTCAACTGAGTAGGGTTTTTATTCACTGACTCTTACATATCTCTACCATCGAACCAAAAGAGGTTGTTGATTGTTGTTCTTTTTCGTTCAGGTTAAAATAAACCAAAAGTCGAGAAATTTCTGGAAATTATTCCATTTACATATCTATACGGAAAATATGGAAAAGTTACAATTCACAAGAAAATATTAAATGGAAGCCTAAAAGCTCAGAGGTGTAGTGATTAGTATGGAGGCTTTCGGATCTGGAGGTTAGTGGTTCGAGGTCAAAATTAGGAAATACCAAGTATTAGAAATAAATGGCAGAAGGGTATTTAAGAAAGCTTTGTTAGCATGCAAAGCTAAACAGTTTCAATTGACTCTTACATATCTCTACCATCGAACCAAAAGAGGTTGTTGATTTTTGTTCTTTTTCGTTCAGGTTAAAATAAACCAAAAGTCGAGAAATTTCTAGAAATTATTCCATTTACATATCTATACGGAAAATATGGAAAAGTTACAATTCACAAGCAAATATTAAATGGAAGCCTAAAACCTCAGAGGTGTAGTGATTAGTATGGAGGCTTTCGGATCTGGAGGTTGGTGGTTCGAGGCCAAAATTAGGAAATACTAAGTATTAGAAATAAATGGCAGAAGGGTATTTAAGAAAGCTTTGTTAGCATGCAAAGCTAAACAGTTTCAAAAAACACTGAACACCGTATGTAGCACAAAACAATTCATGTTAATATTGTTAGGATAAATCAAAGGTGTTAGCTAATGGTTAGTAATATGGTTATAAGTATTGGAAATAAATGGCAGAAGGGTATTTAAGAAAGCTTTGTTAGCATGCAAAGTTAAAGAGTTTCAAAAAAAAAACTGAACACCGTATGTAGCACAAAACAATTCATGTTAATATTGTTAGGATAAATCAAAGGTGTTAGCTAATGGTCAGTAATATGGTTAGTCATAATTGTGTTAAAATTATACTAAAGTGATTGCACGGTAGTGCGTGAGTCTTACCGAAAGCTAAGCGTTATAAAGAAGATTACCCAGAGTATAATTTAAGCCACAGCGAGATAAAAGAATAGTTTCAAATCTACAAAACAAAAGAGAACGGTACGAGGGAAAATAAATTGGTTAATGGTTTTCCCTGTTTCCCTCTCCGGGAAATCACGGTCCTGTTACACAAGGTTCACAGCTTTATGTTTTAAAGACGCGAGAAATGAAGTTCTTTAGGCATACAGATTTTATCCAGGAAAGACTTAAAGTGAAATAATTTGATTTAATGACACAGATTTTTTTTCTACTGTAATTCCAAGGTTGCAGCTGACACAAAGCTGTGAACCTGTCCATCACATCTACCCATTGTATGTTTCAATTCCACCTTAGACTATCATTATTTAATTATGTACTATGTAATAGGTAGAATGTTAAAGTATGGGAGATTCAGCAACAATATTTTGTTGTGTCAGTCCAGTCTATTATTAATTACCACTGAATGAAATGATGGAAGTGTTTTCCCTGTTTCCCTCTCCGGGAAATCACGGTCCTGTTACACAAGGTTCACAGCTTTATGTTTTAAAGACGCGAGAAATGAAGTTCTTTAGGCATACAGATTTTATCCAGGAAAGACTTAAAGTGAAATAATTTGATTTAATGACACAGATTTTTTTTCTACTGTAATTCCAAGGTTGCAGCTGACACAAAGCTGTGAACCTGTCCATCACATCTACCTATTGTATGTTTCAATTCCACAAAGGTTGCAGCTGACACAAAGCTGTGAACCTGTCCATCACATCTACCTATTGTATGTTTCAATTCCACCTTAGACTATCATTAATAGGTAGAATGTAGAATGTTAAAGTATGGGAGATTCAGCAACAATATTTTGTTGTGTCAGTCCAGTCTATTATTAATTACCACTGAATGAAATGATGGTAATAGCACTGCTAAAACAGAGTTCAAATCAGAGTTGTCCTTAAAAAAAAAAAAATCCCAAGAATTAGATGAGGCAGCGTGTCTTTAAGCATGAATTAATAAAGCTGATATAAACAGTGGGAAAAGGCCCAACATAACGGTTAACTTACCAATGGTTTTCGCGTATGTGTCGGCAATCCAGGACATTTCCCTTTCTCCTGTACCCATATCTGGGGCAGGTACATCGACACCGGGCCCTGAAAATATACACGAGTTCAATTTATATCGCTCTATTTTCTCAGGGAAATATTCTTATGAAGAGAGAGATTTTCTTCGCTGGTCATACCAGCGAAGATTGGAACACATCACATGCTTTCAGGCATACTCCATATTTTGTCAAGGGTCTAGGTTTTCCTTGCCCCTGGGATCAATTTAATTTGAAGAAACCATTTACTGATGAAAATTTGTAATGAAACAACAAGTTGAACGTGACATTACCCTCTCGGGCCCGGGCCCCAGGAACGGCCTTGAACTCACCAATAAATCCCTTTTTGGCCAACTCCAGAGTGAATCGTCGCGTGATTTTCTCCAGCTCATTCTCACTGTAGTTTTTGGGATTGATTTTGATGCCTGCCTTAGCTCCACCGAACGGTACGTCCACACAGGCACACTTGAATGTCATCAGCGCGGATAGGGCCTTCACCTCGTCACGACTCACATCGTCAGAGAATCGGATACCTGGAGGAAAAATTTGGACCGATTGCAATACTTTCTCATTACTAATTACTAGTATAGCTTCGCTATAACTATCTATAGTAATAGTAAGTAAAAAATGCAAGAGGATTTCATAGTAGAAGAGAGTTAAGTAAAGACATTAACCTTCTTTTTCCTGTTCATCTTTCACTTTAGCATTTTCTGAATTTCAATCCCGACAAGACAATGGATCGATTGCAATACTTTCTCAGTACTAATTACTAGTATAGCTTCGCTATAACTATCTATAGTAATAGTAAGTAAAAAATGCAAGAGGATTTCATAGAATATTAGAAGAGAGTTAAGTAAAGACATTAACCTTCTTTTTCCTGTTCATCTTTCACTTTAGCATTTTCTGAATTTCAATCCCGACAAGACATTATTCCTTTATCTAATTTGGTTTTGTTTATGGACCCTAGCATTCCCAAGGGGGTAGGTAAAAAGTACCCAACCATTAAAATTAATATATGCCCTACAGCTGGAAAAATCTCAATTTACGTATTTACGATGTGTATTGTGTGAGCTTTTTTCGTCTTCACTTCTTCTTTTTTGAGATGCGTGACGAATAGATGACCACCCATATATTATGTACCGAGCTTGATGTTGTTTAACTTCAGTGTGAATCATAAGTGTGTCAACTGATAAGAATATAAAAACATCTTTCACAAAGGACCCAAATTATAATTTCGACAAGACATTATTTCTTTATCTAATTTGGTTTTGTTTATGGACCCTAGCATTCCCAAGGGGGTAGGTAAAAAGTACCCAACCATTAAAATTAATATATGCCCTACAGCTGGAAAAATCTCAATTTACGTATTTACGATGTGTATTGTGTGAGATTTTTTCGTCTTCACTTCTTCTTTTTTGAGATGCGTGACGAATAGATGACCACCCATATATTATGTACCAAGCTCGATGTTGTTTAACTTCAGTGTGAATCATAAGTGTGTCAACTGATAAGAATATAAAAACATCTTTCACAAAGGACCCAAATTATAATTTATTTGACCTCTATCACAATTTGGCACTCGTAGATACCGTGATCACAATACTGGTGTTGACAGCCAAAGTCGCTCGAACTTTGATCAAAAGTATCCTTGGGCTTTAGAATAGGTCCAAAGTCCATACTTCCCTTTTATTTATAGAAATTTAGAAACGCCTACAAGATCTTTTCATTATTTCATACCTGTACGATGAAAGTCTTGCCTCCCCAACCAGGGGTGGTTCCGACCATGCTCATATAATTTGCCTCCATGATGAAGTATACTGGTGTTGACAGTTACATATCATTCCATGTTTATTCGGTCCAATTCTTCAATTTAGTTCAATTAATGACCACTCGAAAATAATCTGGTGTTGACAGTTACATATCATTCCATGTTTATTCGGTCCAATTCTTCAATTTAGTTCAATTAATGACCACTCGAAAATAATGTGCATTGTAAAAAAGGATCTCATTTTTCATCGACATGTAAAACGTGCGACCTTAACGTGCGCGAACGTCAAGAGTATGTACAAGGATTTGCGTTTAGGTTCCAGAGAAAATTTTTCATCGACATGTAAAACGTGCGACCTTAACGTGCGCGAACGTCAAGAGTATGTACAAGGATTTGCGTTTAGGTTCCAGAGAAAACAATTACTGTAGCCTACAAAAACAGTTTTTACCGTTTGACAAATGATTCAATAGGTATTTCAATTTATGGATGGGGAATATCTAAATGAATAGATCAGTGAGGAGTAAGGAATAGGATCTGAAATCAAAAGGAATAGAGTGGAATTAGTAAGTAACCAGGATAATCAGGATAGTTCCCATCAGTGACTTAGACTAAAGGAAAAAAAAGCCCATTGTACCTACCTACCTACCTACCTACCTACCTACCTACCTACCTACCTACCTAAAATCCCCCCTGAGAAGGGATGTCTTTGGGTGACTTGTCGTCTGGGGACCTCCTAGCGAATGGTGCGAGAGACGTGTACCATTGTACCTACCTACCTAAAATCCCCCCTGAGAAGGGATGTCTTTGGGTGACTTGTCGTCTGGGGACCTCCTAGCGAATGGTGCGAGAGACGATTGAGTGTCCAAACTGTCATGGCTATATGCACGGAACCTGTGACAGTTGGGCCACTCTGTCTGAGAAAACACCTAAACACCATCGGAGTATACCATGGCACAACCAGGTGCAGAAGATGTGGAGAGGAGGAGGAATCAACCTCTCATATCATCTTTGACTGCCCTGCGCTTTACTCAGTACCCTGGGACACCCAGGAGAAGAGATAGTATCTAACTATACACTCAAACCCAATCAAACCACTCCTGAGCTTTCGCAAGAGTATACACTCAAACCCAGTCAAACCACTCCTGAGCTTCGCAAGAGGATCAGGAGTGTTTGAAATGGAGGAGAGCCATTAACCATGTAAAGGTAGTGCAATAGTCCTAAACTAAAAATGGACGCGGCACACAAGGGATCGGAAGAGACCGCCTTAACATGATAATAATATCGCAAGAGGATCAGGAGTGTTTGAAATGGAGGAGAGCCATTAACCATGTGTAAAGGTAGTGCAATAGTCCTAAACTAAAAATGGACGCGGCACACAAGGGATCGGAAGAGACCGCCTTAACATGATAATAATAAATACCTACCTAAAATAGAAAGTCTTTTCTCAACCTGGATTTTAAGGCTGAAAAACTGAGTGGAGCGGAGAGCATAGCGCATAGAGCTTCCAGCAGTAAGAGGAAAGTGACGACTCCTAACAGCATAGAACAGACCAAAAGCTTTTTGACCTTTGCTCTTCGCTCCACTCTGGTTTTAGCCCAAGATCACCAGCAAAGCGTCACACAATAATAATAAATACCAACCTAAAATAGAAAGTCTTTTCTCAACCTGGATTTTAAGGCTGAAAAACGGAGTGGAGCGGAGAGCATAGCGCATAGAGCTTCCAGCAGTAAGAGGAAAGTGACGACTCCTAACAGCATAGAACAGACCAAAAAGCTTTTTGACCTTTGCTCTTCGCTCCACTCTGGTTTTAGCCCAAGATCACCAGCAAAGCGTCACAAATTTCGTATACAGCAAAAGTTCATTTGTTGGAAAGTATAGAAAGTAGAAATAAGCAAGTATAAAAAGGAATATTAGGTCATGATACTATTCCTAGGCTCAATGGCCATAGCCTAACATCACCCACACAGATGGCCTCAGATAGCGGCAGGATTATTAAAAAACGGCAGGATTATCAAGGTCACCCCATTTACTTTGAGGTAAAAGCTAAAGCATTAATCTGAAGGTACGAAAAGACAGCCCCTTTTTCCCTTTTTGAAAATATCACGGCACTCATGATAATTCGAAGATAACCAGCGAACAACCCTCGACGCCTCATTATTTTATTTTTATCTATTTACACGCCAAGCATCAAGGCCGTGTGGGACCATTATTACAGACTGTACTTTCTATATTATTTTGAAGTGCTAACTTGAATGTGTTTTCTCACTACAATTAGGTTTTCAAGTGCCCAAGGACCCCATGATCATATGCTTTGTCAGAAGAATTCACTTCCTAAAGTAAAGAAGCCTCATTCAAATGATTGAAGCCCTATTAAAAGAGCTAGTCTCGTGGATCTAATATTGAATATGTTGTTTCTAAGTAGTGCAATATTCCACGCAGTCTACGAGCATGTTTATATGAACTTTAAAATACTGATAGGTAATAGGAATAGGTAACTATTGTTTGACTGATGTACGTAACTACATTATTTCCCATAGTTGTTTTCGAATCACTCAGGACTCCGACACAGCAAACTCATGATGTTAGGACCAAACAAGGACCTCACCATGAACATTCTCTCCTTAAACCGGAAGAATATCCGCTTAGTGACCAGCCTGATTACCGGGCATTGTGGACTAAGGAAACATCTACAAACAATGGGGACCAGGGTCAAGTTGTGTGTAGGTTATGCGGGGAGAGCGAGGAGACAGCTACTCATGTCATCTTCGAATGTAACTCCCTAACAATATGGAGACTTACTGTAGGGTTAGCCAACCCCCAGCAAGACCACACTTATGTTGGAAATATCGGACAACCGGAAACTGCACCAACACTCCCACATTTAGGAAACTTTAGAGTACAACATTACTGTCCGACATTTCCAACATAAATGTGACTGTGGATCCTGTTTAGAGTAATTCATTCTGCGGGCGACCTCAAATTTAGTAGCTACTTGGAGCTTGTGTAGATATAATGAGCAAATTAACACTAAGTAGTGGAACAATTACAGTAATAATTATGCATAAGTGGGGAAAGTCTGACTCTCCTGCTTGTGATTGTGGAGCTGAACGTCAAACAATACATCATATTGTTCAGGAGTGTTAGAGTAATTCATTCTGCGGGCGACCTCAAATTTAGTAGCTACTTGGAGCTTGTGTAGATATAATGAGCAAGTTAACACTAAGTAGTGGAACAATTACAGTAATTATGCATAAGTGGGGAAAGTCTGACTCTCCTGCTTGTGATTGTGGAACTCATGTTGGAAATATCGGACAACTGGAAACTGCCCCAACACTCCCACATTTAGGAAACTTTAGAGTACAACATTACTGTCCGACATTTCCAACATAAATGTGACTGTGGATCCTGCTTTAGAGTAATTCATTCTGCGGGCGACCTCAAATTTAGTAGCTACTTGGAGCTTGTGTAGATATAATGAGCAAGTTAACACTAAGTAGCACACTTATGTTGGAAATATCGGACAACTGGAAACTGCCCCAACACTCCCACATTTAGGAAACTTTAGAGTACAACATTACTGTCCCAACATAAATGTGACTATGGATCCTGCTTTAGAGTAATTCATTCTGCGGGTGACCTCAAATTTAGTAGCTACTTGGAGCTTGTGTAGATAAAATGAGCAAGTTAACACTAAGTAGTGGAACAATTACAGTAATTATGCATAAGTGGGGAAAGTCTGACTCTCCTGCTTGTGATTGTGGAGCTGAACGTCAAACAATACATCATATTGTTCAGGAGTGTCCCCTCAGATCCTACACTGGCGTCAAAAATGACTTCTACAAGGGCAGTGACGGTGCTATCTCATACATAGAGAATCTCGATATCCGACTCTGATATACTGTTCTTTTGTTCTTTTCAATACTGTTTTTCTTTTTCCATTGTTCATGTTCAACTTTCTGAAGTATATGATGTTAAAATATATGTACGTTCATACGATTAATAATAATACAGTAATGAGACTTGGACTCGGATTTACAGTCTGACAATATGATAGGATTACATTTGAACGTTAGATGTTGAGAGTCATTTGTGCAAAACTGTAAACACGGCCCAAGTTAATTACAACTGTTCGCCATACATTAGTCCTATAGTACATCACATCAAGTTGGTCATTTGTGCAAAACTGTAAACACGGCCCAAGTTAATTACAACTGTTCGCCATACATTAGTCCTATAGTACATCACATCAAGTTGATTTTGTTCAGAGAAAAACATCAAGTGTTTCATTAGTTGAATGTAATACATAGGTACTGACATAATTATGTACATAAATCAGACATATCAGTATTGTCGATTTTCGTTAGTAACGGTTAGCTTGCGGTTTCGTTCGAGGTTTACCCTGGACAGATTACTGGACACAACTACATAATTAACTTTTAGGACCGTAGAGTTAAAATATGAGATAGGAAATCTTAATGAGATAAAAGGCAGGCCCCGAGGTCTAGATACATAATTACATGTAATACCATGATACCATCATGTAAGGAGCAGGCTCACACTAACTCTCATACGGGACATCGAACTTTTTTTTTTCGGTACGACATGATCTTACATATTTATTATCCTACTTGATAAAACACTTGTAACTAATTAACTAAGATATGTACGAGTACATACATGTCATAAAATAAAGAGATTAAAAATTCAGTTGCTTAGTACCTCTCATACTTTGAGTGCACGTGGTAGGTAGGTAAGTGTAGGATAACACAGGTAGGTAGGTACTCAATACAGGTAGGTATATCGGGGGAACAGCAACAACCAATATTGTGCATACATACCTCCTTTACAGGGTGTTCTATGTGTGCTGTGCTGAGCACGGTACCCAGTGATGATTTCATAATCTCCACTATCCCGCCTTACAGGGAATGAGATCTCAATGATATGATCACAGGGCTGCATGCCTAGCAGAATTCCTCGCACTTTCTTTTTCTTATCTTCAATGGTCATGCGTCCCTTGATGTCTTCAACCAGTTTGTCCTCTGCTATCTGACAAGCACGATGGAAAAAGAACTCCACCATGTCAAAAAACTTGGGGTTCTCCGCGGTCGGGATATCCTTTAACTTCTCAGGAATATCGTGGAGATTTCGCTGTTGTGATTGAACAGCCGTGGCTGAGATAGGACACAGTTTAGTGCCAAGCCCTTGGCACAAGACTCGAAGTTTCAACATGGCTGCGTTCTGAGTTATACACGTCTGAAATGAGAAGATAAGTCAACTATCAAGAGATATTACACGGTAGTGATTGAACATACCGATACATAACTGATATACCCATGCTGCCATTACCATTCTATCAAGGTCGACTGAGAGACAAGAGTAGCCCCAGGACTTGGTATAATTACACACGTACAATATTACATTTTGAATTGAAAATACTGTTCCACAAAGCTGCTTTGCACTTCTCATTTCGCAAATCGCAAGTCAATTTTTATTCTTTAATATTCCTTTTCAAAATGCGAACGTACAAAGAAATATGCAGTAAAAATCGCTAGATCTTTAGATCAATAAATTTAATTAGGTAGGTGCAAATACAACACGAAAACAAATGGTCCACAGAATAGAAATGACAATAGGCTACTTAATGAATAATTTGAACTTCAGCGTATTTTTTTTTTAAGCAAGTATTATAAAATACCTGCTACCTACTTAATCTCAAGTCACATAAGCAAGGCCAAAGATTCTAAAGAAGTTGGGATTATGTAAGTTTTGTACATCAAATTATCTTCTTACATAAAAAAGAGCAATGTTCTGTGGCAAAAAAAAAAAAAAAATAATAATAATAATAATTTGTACACCCAAATAAAGGGAATCATTTTTAGAACTAGAACTTTATTATATAATTATTTATCATTAAGGACAATCATTATTGTATTTAAGTAGTTGAATAATTGAACCAACAGGAAAATTAAGATCAGTAATGTTAAAATTGTAATTTCAAATACCTACTCAGCTTCACAGAAAGTCTAATAAGAAACACTGGTCATGGGCATCATCTCATAGATACTTACTGTTCCTTACAAGATTTTCAAAATAAAATTAGGTTAAAAATTAATCAACACTAATAATAAATCATAGAGGCATAGGGGCCATTATCTCAGAAAGGTGAGAGGACCACTGAATCCACCTTTAAAAAATGGTTAATCAATCAACCATTTTTTCAATCAATCCAGCCTTTTGGCTTTAGAGCTATTCAAATAGCCAAGTAGGAGCCCATCTGTCCATGTGTTCATCATGTAATATGTTTCAGATTTGATGAAAATTTGAAGGAGTTGACCTCAAAATTTAGGATTTATTTATTCAAATACCTACATCACATATCTAATAGAACATTTCTCTAGTCATCCAAAGGGGCAATTGCTCAAGCATCATGATGTTGGACAAGTTTTTTTTTTTTATATATATAGGAAAAAATATGACACATGTTTGGATACCTACATATATGATTGATGTGGCTATATCACCCTTGTCTAAGAGGTAGGAGGTTGGTAATTTCTTGATTACCCGAAAGGTTTTTGGATACAGACGCCTCAATTTCTTGGTAAAATTTGCTTGTGACGGCCTATTAATTATGAGTACCTACTTGCGTAGCTTTTCAAAGTTATAAGTAGCAGAACGCTATTGAAAGAGTATAATAAATAATTTATTATTTTATGACTCTACTTGACTCTCCGGAGGAATTGGAAGGCAAAAAAAAAAAAAAAAAAAAAAAAAAAAAAAAAAAAAAAAAAAAAGAAAACAAAAAAAAATATCATAATAAATTGCTCAGGGGAATTTTCCTTCCTGTGATAGATAAAGAAGTTTTCACATGTTTCATTTATATCAAATTTATTATGCAACATTTACATAATGTCCTTTCTATTCTCCCATTTCAACACTTTTTATTATGAGTCCCTTTTTACCCCCACTCTTTCCTCTCGTTCTCTCTATGTAGAATTATCTCACATGAAAACTGCAAGTGGTCCCAACAGACACATAAGAAAAATATCAGAGGTTAGATGACTATTGTTAAATGTATGTACATAGGTATGTAATATGTACATTCACTTATGTATTTGCCTTCTCCATCCCTTTTTCTTCTTCTCTCTCTCTCTCTCTCTCTCTCTCTCTCTCTCTCTCGTAGAATACAAAATACATATGTACTTTCTTAGTCTACTTTTAGGTACCCACTTTCTTTATCTCCCTCAATCTTCTTCTTCTCTCTCTTTCTCTCGTAGAATACAAAATACATATGTACTTTCTTAGTCTACTTTTAGGTACCCACTTTCTTTATCTCCCTCAATCAACCTGCCTCTGTGGTGTAGTGGTCAAGACAATCCCCTGGTAATCAGGAGGGTATGGGCTCAACCCTTGTTTAGGTATGAAATTTTATTCTCAAATTTTTTGGGGTTCCTTCTCTCTTCGATTTCGGGACGATAAGACCATAGCAGTTACAGTTCCCTCTGTCAAACCTCTTAAAAAAAAAAAAAAGAAAATGCGGAACCCGTTTGCAAAATTAGAGTGCATTCATGAGCGCGTAAAGTTAGGTCATTTCCGTACTTTCTTAATTACTGACACTCAGGTTCTAAATAATTAAACATAAATATGTTGTAATTACGAGACTGCTTGAGATTGAACGGATGTGACGAAGATTAGAGAGGACAAAAGAGCAAAAGGAGAGAGAGAGATGAAAGAGAGGAAACGGAAAGAAGAAGAAAGAGACAGAGAGAGAGAGAGTGAGAGAGAGAGAGAGAGAGAGAGCGAGAGAGAGAAGGGGGTACAGCAAATTAGGACTGTAAAAATAAGAGACATGTATATTGTAAAGATTCCCTGGTCCAATAATTCAAGCAGAGTAAAAAATTGATTTTCTGAAATCATCCAATCCATTTGAGAAGAATTCACATTTTTTACTTTTCATTTTTCTAGGAAGCATGGGCAAACAGCTCATCAACACAATATAAAATATCACATCAAAAATATAATAAAAACACCATGTATGTACCTACCTTCTACAAATTAAAATAATTTTATATTTTTATCACTTCAGCTGAATAGATAGATACCTACTCATTACTCACACAACACACAACCTCTGGTAAACACTTTGGAAAAACACCCAACCCCACTAAAAACACTGTTTAATTTTATTATTATTTAATGGCTGTGTCGCTCAGAAATTAATAATTGAAAAGTAATAAATTGAGTTGACTTACCTAGTATTTAAAGTTACCTAATAAAGTGTTAAACTTTAATTTAATTAATAATTAATTATAATAAAAATTAATAAAGTACTCAGGTCTCAGGTACTCGGTTAAAAATACGTCTCGTCCGTATCCACCAATGTTGCCAAGTGGTACAGGTGAACTTGAGCGTTGCCAACTCTAGAGTTTACATAAAATTATGCTTCCAAGTTATGCTCGATAGGGCCCTTTATCACAGTCTAGTAGGTATACCTACCTACGTTTTCCGACATTTTTTTTTTCATACCTACTCCCTTAAAACTGCCAATCTTGGTACCTACTATGGTAAGTAAAATAATTACAATATTACTATTAAGTGGAAAATATGCGACTTTGTGCCACCCCTTACCTTGAGGTTCAGGTGTCTTAATGAAGACGAGGCTGACCGCGATCTAATTGAGTATTATTTACTTGGGACTCACGTAAGTAATGTAAGTATTATTTGATCAGAGGGTCATTGAAGCAACATCCGGACCGGTTGCAGTATGGGTAAATAGTTAACAAGCTGGGCCCGTCCCTCCGGGAATTTTTTAGCCCGTAGTTTATTCGATCGTGATTAGAGAAAATCAGTACCTATGTACCTACCTAATTTGTTTAATATTCAGTTTTTTATTATTCTTGATTTTATTTTTTTTTATTTTACTTTCATGTAATGATTTAAAATCAAGACTAGAGCCCGTTTTCCCTTTATTCCTAATATTATCCTAATATAATATTTAAAGTCACCCATCTATTTATTGGCCTTGCTCGGCGTAGCTTAACATAGGTGACGCTAAAACCGGTGTTTGATTATCGACTGAAGTGAAGTGTTATCTAAAACTTTCTCGCTTTGAGTTCATAGGTCGTCGCGACAAATTTCAAGATCAGAGCTCATTTGTGTGAGAAAATGTGAAAAAAATCCCCCAAAAACCATTTTTTTTTTTTTTTGCTTTATGGTTCTCTGGACAAAATTTGCACCACCACTTTCGTGTTCCTGGTAGAAAGATCTTTAATTTGATATATAGGTCGACCAGGTTTGGATAAGTCCTTCTATGGGGACAGACACATAGACTGACAGACAGACACCGAAGCGAATACAATAGCCCGTCCACTATACCTTTTTTTTAATACTATCGTAATAATAAAGAAAGGACGGGCTAAAAATGACCATGCTATTGACTAATTTGGGATGCACCTACGCGAATGAAGTTCCAACGAAAAGACACAATGGGGCATACAGCCTTAAAAAACACATGTACCTAGGTAATTGGAGGTTGGGTATATTATGGACATGTTTATCATATTTTACAGCTTAACCTCTCCATTGATCAGCTGTCATTATGTCACTAATGTCAGCTGTCCTCCCTGTCATAATATTACACAAGAGGGTGATTACATTTTAATTATATCCCTTTTTCATCAAGTTGATTTTGTTCAGAGAAAAACATCAAGTGTTTCATTAGTTGAATGTAATACATAGGTACTGACATAATTATGTACATAAATCAGACATATCAGTATTGTCGATTTTCGTTAGTAACGGTTAGCTTGCGGTTTCGTTCGAGGTTTACCCTGGACAGATTACTGGACACAACTACATAATTAACTTTTAGGACCGTAGAGTTAAAATATGAGATAGGAAATCTTAATGAGATAAAAGGCAGGCCCCGAGGTCTAGATACATAATTACATGTAATACCATGATACCATCATGTAAGGAGCAGGCTCACACTAACTCTCATACGGATGAGATAGGAAATCTTAATGAGATAAGAGGCAGGCCCCGAGGTCTAGATACATAATTACATGTAATACCATGATACCATCATGTAAGGAGCAGGCTCACACTAACTCTCATACGGGACATCGAACTTTTTTTTCGGTGCGACATGATCTTACATATTTATTATCCTACTTGATAAAATACTTGTAACTAATTAACTAAGATATGTACGAGTACATACATGTCATAAAATAAAGAGATTAAAAATTCAGTTGCTTAGTACCTCTCATTTCGGTACGACATGATCTTACATATTTATTATCCTACTTGATAAAACACTTGTAACTAATTAACTAAGATATGTACGAGTACATACATGTCATAAAATAAAGAGATTAAAAATTCAGTTGCTTAGTACCTCTCATACTTTGAGTGCACGTGGTAGGTAGGTAGGTAAGTGTAGGATAACACAGGTAGGTACGTAGGTACTCAATACAGGTAGGTATATCGGGGGAACAGCAACAACCAATATTGTGCATACATACCTCCTTTGGTACTCAATACAGGTAGGTATATCGGGGGAACAGCAACAACCAATATTGTGCATACATACCTCCTTTACAGGGTGTTCTATGTGTGCTGTGCTGAGCACGGTACCCAGTGATGATTTCATAATCTCCACTATCCCGCCTTACAGGGAATGAGATCTCAATGATATGATCACAGGGCTGCATGCCTAGCAGAATTCCTCGCACTTTCTTTTTCTTATCTTCAATGGTCATGCGTCCCTTGATGTCTTCAACCAGTTTGTCCTCTGCTATCTGACAAGCACGATGGAAAAAGAACTCCACCATGTCAAAAAACTTGGGGTTCTCCGCGGTCGGGATATCCTTTAACTTCTCAGGAATATCGTGGAGATTTCGCTGTTGTGATTGAACAGCCGTGGCTGAGATAGGACACAGTTTAGTGCCAAGCCCTTGGCACAAGACTCGAAGTTTCAACATGGCTGCGTTCTGAGTTATACACGTCTGAAATGAGAAGATAAGTCAACTATCAAGAGATATTACACGGTAGTGATTGAACATACCGATACATAACTGATATACCCATGCTGCCATTACCATTCTATCAAGGTCGACTGAGAGACAAGAGTAGCCCCAGGACTTGGTATAATTACACACGTACAATATTACATTTTGAATTGAAAATACTGTTCCACAAAGCTGCTTTGCACTTCTCATTTCGCAAATCGCAAGTGATAATTACACACGTACAATATTACATTTTGAATTGAAAATACTGTTCCACAAAGCTGCTTTGCACTTCTCATTTCGCAAATCGCAAGTCAATTTTTATTCTTTAATATTCCTTTTCAAAATGCGAACGTACAAAGAAATATGCAGTAAAAATCGCTAGATCTTTAGATCAATAAATTTAATTAGGTAGGTGCAAATACAACACGAAAACAAATGGTCCACAGAATAGAAATGACAATAGGCTACTTAATGAATAATTTGAACTTCAGCGTATTTTTTTTTTAAGCAAGTATTATAAAATACCTGCTACCTACTTAATCTCAAGTCACATAAGCAAGGCCAAAGATTCTAAAGAAGTTGGGATTATGTAAGTTTTGTACATCAAATTATCTTCTTACATAAAAAAGAGCAATGTTCTGTGGCAAAAAAAAAAAAAAAAAAAAAAATAATAATAGAAGACCTGGGAATTTGTTTGTATCATAATTATGGGCGAGTCAGGTATTTAGCACAAAGAGCTGTTAATCACATGATTCACATGCCTAATTAAACTGCAAAATAGGCACAGCAAACGTTTTAGTCAAAATTTCAAGTAAGATTTCTAATCAATTTTCCGGATGAACGAGTCAGGTATTTAGCACAAAGAGCTGTTAATCACATGCCTAATTAAACTGCAAAATAGGCACAGCAAACGTTTTAGTCAAAATTTCAAGTAAGATTTCTAATCAATTTTCCGGATGAAAAACTCTACTCACTTTCATTTCTGACTCTCGGTATCAAGACACATATCTTTCTTTCCTGATTTGCTGACTTACTGCAACATGATCATAATCACGGAGCTTCTTTTGTTGACAAGTAAGTACTACCTATTTGATCTTGAACCTTCTCTTCTGGTCTGGCCTCAAAAAAAAACAGGATTAGGTCATTATTTGGTATTGTAAGTGGGTCAATCCCAAGACCAATTTCATTCTGTTTCTAGCTTTCTAGACCAAGTTATGACACATGTTTGGATACCTATATGATTGATGTAGCTATATCACCCTTGTCTAAAAGGTAGGAGGTTGGTAATTTCTTGATTACCCGAAAGGTTTTAGATACAGACGCCTCAATTTCTTGGTATGTAATGTCAGCTGTCCTCCCTGTCATAATATTACACAAGAGGGTGATTACATTTTAATTATATCCCTTTTTCATACGCTCCGACTAGAACCTCCTCTGCTTCTAATGTGACTTTGGCACGAGGATGTGTCGTGTTGAATGACTTGCTTTGAAGGAGAACATGGGGGTCATGGGGTAATACGGCGAAATCGGGAGACCCATGATTTTGGGAACAAACTCTATAGACAATTGGAGAGTCCAACCTTGTCCAACGTTAGAAATCACCAAGACCATTTTTCCGATTTTGAGTTATGCATTTTAAGGTAAAGAGCGCGCTGAGATCTGAATTTTCCGAAGTTTACTATAATAATATTATGTAGATCCAATGTCACACTGTGTTAGGTGTTGCGGTACAAATTCTTCAAGATTTGAAAAACCACAGACCGCTACTGTGAGTACTGTGGCTTTTTGTAATATTCTGACTTCAATTTATCTATGTACACCGTACGTAATTAAATTTGATTCGATTCCTTTTAGTAGAAAACTTCGCAACCTGCAGTAGAACACAGGTGATTTGGGTTCGATTCCTGGTGGTCTAAATTGTTGTTATAAGCTCTGCTTGTAAATAAGTAGCGATCAGCCCTGCAATTATTAATTACAAAAAAATAATAATAAAATATTGATATTGGAAAGTTTTGTAGGCAATGCTCTGAACACTCTTCTTTGTAATCTGAGAAAGCCAGCCGTTCCGAGAACAAACATTATCCTATCAGGATAAAATCTGCCCCAGGCGGGAATCGAACCTGTGACCTAGCACTTACAAGGTAGGTGCACTACCAACTAAGCTAACTAGGCTGGCATAAAAAAATTTCGATAGAAAAATGAGAAATATGTATCTATCTCTCAATGTAGGTATATTGTAAAGATTCCCTGGTCCAATAATTCAAGCAGAGTAAAAAATTGATTTTCTGAAATCATCCAATCCATTTGAGAAGAATTCACATTTTTTACTTTTCATTTTTCTAGGAAGCATGGGCAAACAGCTCATCAACACAATATAAAATATCACATCAAAAATATAATAAAAACACCATGTATGTACCTACCTTCTACAAATTAAAATAATTTTATATTTTTATCACTTCAGCTGAATAGATAGATACCTACCTACTCATTACTCACACAACCTCTGGTAAACACTTTGGAAAAACACCCAACCCCACTAAAAACACAATTTTATTATCATTTAATGGCTGTGTCGCTCA